>NC_046156.1:156978006-156992711 GCF_011064425.1 Rattus rattus | reverse complement strand
GCCGCTGGGTTCTGCCCACGGGCTCCTCCGCGGTGGTGGCAGCACCAGGAAGATCCGTTGGGAATCTTTTAATGACTGCTTCTATTTCTTTAGGAATTATGGGGTTGTTTAAATTATTTGTTCCAGATTTAACTTCGGTACCTGGTATTTGTCTAGAAAATTGTCCATTTCCTCCAGATTTTCAAGTTTTGTTGAGTATAGTCTTTTGTAGTAGGATCTGATGATTTTTTTAATTTCCTCTGATTCTGTTGTTATGTTTCCCTTTTCATTTCTGATTTTTTTTTTTAATTTGGACACACTCTCTGTGTCCTCTGGTTAATCTGGGTACGGGTTTATCTATCTTGTTGATTTTCTTAAAGTTTTATATGCACACTACTGCCTGTGCCCAGGAGTTGCAATGGAGCTACCAGACCCTCCTGGCTCCCCTTTGTTCCTCCTGGCTTAGCTCTGGAACCAACATTGCCAACACTGACCCTGCTTCTTTTTCCTACTGGCCTTTGCTCCAGGATCGGCAGTGTTACCAGCCTACCCCTAAGACCCTAGAATCCACGGATAAAGGACATACCCTCAGTTTGTCACTTTCTAATTTGCCTTTCCTGGTCCAATTGCTGAGCACAGATACTTATCACTTGGAAACGTGTGCCCTTACTAAACCACCATCTCTGCCTCTGCTTCCACCCCAAACTCAATGGCCTATTACAATCAGCCCCTGCCAAACAACTATGGGCACCCATCCACAGAGAACTGTAGGCCTTGACTGCCCCAAGATCTTACATGATTGCTGCGTGCTTCTCGTTCTTAAGCCTGAAAAACAAACAAAACAAAACAAAACACCCAAAAATATCTCTCTCTCTCCCTGTGTCTCTTACCTTTTGGGACAAGGAAGTCCCACTCATCCCTTCCGTCTAGCAATGCTCTTGCCTTCTTTATTAACAAATCAAGAACCAGTTGTGGAAACAGACCTTAGTATCAGCACCTTCCCGTACATCCAGTGGTATAGGAAGGACCAGGAGTTTCTGTGGATGCACCAGTCCCACAGTGAGAGAGGAAAGAGTGGAATATATAGAAGTAAGAATTTACCTAAAATGAGCCTCTAAATATATTAGTGCTGCTTTTTCTGCCCACAAAAAATATCATAGGCTGAGCAGTTTAAAGGTTTTGTTGTGGGGTTGACTTATTATGAATCCTCATTCCCGACTTTATGATGACCACTATTCTCCATCTTCCCATGACATTTGCACTGACCATGCCCATGTACAAGTTCTTAACATCTTGAAAATCTAGTTCTAACTTAATTACTAAGTAAATAGTATGTCCATAGTGACATTGAATACTTAGACTGCCGTGAGTAAATTTTCAGCCTGAGAGAGTATGATTTTCCTAAAAACATTGTCAACCTCTGCAACAAGAATGTGTCATTTAATAAACTATAACATGGAATTGGGGAGATAGTTCAATTAGTAACATATGCAGGTGGACCTGAGTTCCATGCACCATGCACTCATAAAAAAATATCCCAAATTCAGGACTTTGTGGCTTTTGTTTTCAATCCTTGTGCTGGCAAAGAAAGAGACAGACTTTAGGAGATTGCTGGATGGCCATCTGGGGTGATGGAAATTGGGGAGACCCAGATCTCCAAGGAATGTCTCTGTCTCAAAAAACAGTGTGGATGGCTGTGACTGCTGAAGCTGATCTGTGACTTCCACATACATGTGCACACATGTTTATACATGTCTGAATACACACATTCACACACACACTCTCATGCACAAACTATAATGTGTAGGGAATAGATTGATATGTTTGTATATTGCAACAGGTAACCTTGCTCAAAAACACAAGTTTATTATGCGTTCCCTAGTTATGCAAGCATGTTCACAGGAAACTCTCCTGATTGCATGGTATATTGATATCAGATCCCTCTGTATTCTTTTATTCTGTTATGGTGGGATGATCATTGTTGACTCTTTTTTCTGGGACCTTGGTCTTCTCTTCAGTGTGATGAAAGGGAGGTGCTGTCCTTACACCTGGTACAGAAGGAAAGGAAACCTCTCCCCTTTTCTGCCTTTGGAACATGCCCAGTAGTAACCACATCCTTTTGCTCTAGATCCTGCAGAGAAGCCCCGAGATTCAAGGTTTCAGCTCTCCTTAGGCAGAACCCAATGTAATTCTAGCCCTATCTAGATGCTTCTGATTGTCCTCCTTGAGAGAATAGTAGCTCCTCCATGCAGCTAGAGCTACCTGTGTGCCTTTTCATCCTTCAGTGATCTGGACAACAAATCTACATTTGGAGGTTTTTCTGCCACCTGGACCCTGAAGATAAAGAGATGCCATATTAGGGAGCCATTTATGTAATTGGTAGGAGGAAAAGAGTTTGTAGTGAGCTGCTGTCTTGTGATGTCTGGCTACTGGGAGATAATGTTGCAGAAAAACCAACTAAGTCAGGTTATAGAAATGTTAACCTTATTTCTACACGGGTGTTCATCCAAATGAACTTTCCCCAGCTGTCTGCTCCTCAAATAGTCCTATTGCTCTCTTCAGCTATGTTTTCCAATTTAAAGATGGACACTTGTAAGTCTTAGTTTAACCTTAACCATATGTGAATGATTGTAATTTTATTCTGTGTTGTGGGTCCTTCTTATTCTTGCACTTTTATGACACCTACTTTTCACTCACCTTTGCCTGAGACCAATAATTCCTCTTTCCTGATTCATGTCTCTAACATTTACTTATATTTCTATTGCTGTGAAGAAAAAGTACCATGATCAAATGTGACTTGGGGAAGAAAGTTTTTCTTTTACTTTCTTTTTTTGTCTTCTCCTAAACAGGCTTATTTTGGAAACAGCAATACTCTACTCTGTGGTACATATCTTTGCACTAGTTAGGTTTCTCTTGCTGTGGTTAATACCATGACCAAAAGCAACTTAGTAGAAAAGGGTTCGTTTGACTTATGCATTCAAGTCACAGTGCATGATGAAGAGAAGTCAGGGCAGGAACTCAAGGCAAAGACATGGAGTCAGAACTGTAGCAGAGCCCATGAAAGAGTGCTACTTACTTGCTTGCTCCCCAACATAGTCCATATGCCCAAGGTGTTGTCACTGCTCACAATGGGCTGGGGCCTCTCACATCAATTATGTATGATTCAGGAAAAATCCCCCAATTACTTACTTTAAGGCAATCTGATGGAGCATCTTCTCAATTGAGGTTTCTTTTCCAGATAGCTCTGACTTGTGTCAAATCATAAAACATGGGCATAGATCAAAGTGATTATCAGGCTTTCGGAGAGGCCAAATAATATTCTATTAGGTCATTAAAATTTATTTTGGAAGGAAGCTCCACATTTGCTAGCCTTTCAAATTTCTAGTGAGTTAGCTGCCTTAACACAACAATCACCAGAAATGTAAGTTTGTCTTTACTTGGATTATAATAATTACTTGCCTATGACCAAATATCTAAGTACTGCCATGAATTATTTTCATGAACATATGATAGTGGCAAACTAAAATAATATAAGGAAGGCTGGCTCTTATTTCTCTTAAGAAGGACTTCCTTTAATAAGTTGAAGGTTTTGAAATGGTACAAGATAGCAATCTCTTCTGTTTTTATGTCTCTTACTTCTTTGGAAGTTTTGCTGTGTTTCAAAGACAGCTCTCACTTCTATTCCTTTGTTAAAGAGAAGAAAGGACAGACAAGAATCTACAAAGCTATCTTAGAACCATGATGGGACATTGGCTTGCTCACAGTTCTTGGCATCTATATCAACTTTTACCATCTGTCTCGAGCCTCAAAATTGGTTGTGCAGATTTTGAGTTTTCTTTCTGACACATATTTCTTTGTTGCGAAAAAGTTGAGCTCTTTATGAAGACCAAAAGATGTTAATTTTTCATGGTGAAGAAAATGGAGAGGAAAAACTGTTACTGAATCATGGAAACAAAAGTGATATGTCAGTAGATATACTACATAATTATGAACAAAAGAACAGAATATATGCTAACATCCATCAAAAGAAGAACAACCATGGGGTAAAATATAAGGTCTTACTATTTCTTTAAAAACGCTATGCAGCTCATAGACAATTTGGAATTGAGATGTGTATGAAGACTTAATTCCCTGCTCTGAGACCTTTGCAGATACCTTGCGAGACAAAAGATAACCAAACCAGAAGGCTTAAGAGATATCCCACAGCCTTTTGAAATGTTAGACTATTGTAGGACTATTATATGAAACACATAGTGGAGGGCCTCTGTCCATGCAGTTGCTTAATGGAGCACATAGAAGGGCATGGCATTTCTTACTTGAGAAGTTGTTGGAAGTGTGTGGCAAGAACACAGACTACAGAGGCGTGGATCACACACCTGCCACTTCTGAAAAGGCAGGACCCAGCCACCATTGGGGAACAAGGTGATAACTATCTAGGTTCATTCTGGCATCAGGGTTAACTATGCTCTGTACTTGGTGGATGTTGGTATCCAGTTCTTTCCTCAAGTCCAAACCCTGACCTAGATGTTGCCCTATGGCTACAGAAAGGTATATTTATTAGACAATGCCTAGAAGGAATATCCTGAAGAGCAAATCAAGGCCACAAGAACAGAAAAGTACAGAAGGGAGTATTCAGATGCCAGGGGGTGGAGGTGGGGTGGGGTGGTGGTATCAAAGATAGTGCTTTCTTAAACTCTTTTTGTAGGCTTTTTCTAGTAGCTAAACAGTGTGTAAGCAGCAGTGGGACAAATAAAATTGTTCATTCTTCAAGTGAAGCCAGAATCATGAGTCCTTGCCTTCCTTTAACCTTCTCCCAGGTCTCTGTGATACCCATGGCTGCACTGGCATCACCAAATGCACAATGTAAGAGACAGACAAACAGATTGCTTCATTACTCCTGATGACAGCGGCATGGCAGACAAAATGACCTTTATGGTTAGTTCAGAGAACACTGACTTCTGCTTTGAAAGACTGAGAACCAACTGTTACTCTGAAGACACCTTAAATAGAAGGCATAGAGAAACAATATTGCGTCTGGAGATGCTTGGAAATAGAAGAGAAGGGGAGATGCACAACTAGCTAAACAGAGATGATCACAAAATGTGTGTACAGGTGTATGTGTGTTCCTGTGTCCATGCATGTAGGTATACATGTTTGTATGTGTATACATAAATGTATGTACACATGTTTATGTGCATGTGTGCTTGCATGTATGCATGAGAGTATATGTGTATACATATGTATATGGATTTATTTATGTGTATGCATATGTTTGTGTGTATGTGTATATACACATATGGGATGCATATATGTGTGAATATATGTGTGCTTATATATATGCAAGTATGTGTGAATGAATTGTGCATGTATGTGTGTGAATATGTGTATGTGTATGCATGTGTGTGCATGTCTGAGGTGGTAGCAAAAACTGTAATATTGGTGGCTATGGAGAGCATAGAATGAGAAGAAGTTCCCCAGTGTGGGCACAGCAGAGTTCTATAGGGGTCTCCTGAGTTCTAGTGGACAGCAGTGTCTGACAGACACTCTTTGACCTTCATGTAGGGATTGAAATTTCTGGATCTCAGACAGAAAATTTTTTATTAAATTGCTGCAAATTATTTCATAAAAGCATTTTAAGCTTTTTAAAATTAAAAAAAAATTTCATAATCTTGCTCTTCCCATTCCTCTCTCTAATCCCTCCCACTTACTTCCCCTTTTTTTTTTTACCTCTGAAATGCATGGCCTCCTTTTCCTTTATGTGATCTCTCTCTCTCTCTCTCTCTCTCTCTCTCTCTCTCTCTCTCTCTCTCTCTCCTCCTCCTCTTCTCCTCCTCCTTCTCTCTCTCTGTCTGTCTCTCTCTGTGTCTGTCTCTCTCTCTCTCTCTCTCTCTCTCTCCTCTCTCTCTCTCTCTCTCTCTCTCTCTGTGTGTGTGTGTGTGTGTGTGTGTGTGTGTTTGTTTCTAAATATGTAACTACAGTCAGTCCAGACTATTGGAGAGATGCATGTCATAGTAAGTGCAACAGTGGTCAAAACACACAAGGTATGAAAACATCCTAAGCATCTATAGAAAAACAGAAGGATAAGAAGGTAGGGGCAAGTGGGTGTGTAGGAGAGAGTGGGGATATTATAGAGCCCTAAGAGAGGACTTTATGGCAATTTGGCACTTATGGATGATCCCTGGATAAAAACATGTTAAATGAAATAGTCTGGAAACATACCTAAATGCTTCACGGGCTCACTTAAGGGAAGAATCTTTACAAGGTTAAGTCATAGCTGCAGACTCTAGAGTGGTGGCTAACAGAGGCAGGGAGGAGGATTCTATTAGAGATGGAGTAGGTGTCTGTCAAAGGACACAGTGCCATCCCATCACAAGCATACAAACTACTTCTCCTTGCGGTAAATCCATAGATTATATATTCTTTTTCATCTCTGCTATAGTTTCTTCTCCTTTCAGTGGCATCTTTAAGTGCTTGGCTACCTCAATATTATCAATGTGAAGGAGCTAATTGCCTCTTTAAGATTAATTACACTGACTGAATTGCATGGGCTTGCAGGATAAACAAGCTTAATGATTTGTAAATTGTATCCATACTACATGTGCCTGGCTGTTTTCAAACAGAATTTGTTCACTTCAGTGATCCTGGATCCCCCTCACTGAACAGAGGAGATCTACATTCATCACCTTAGATATATGTTACTTAATTCCCAACACAAATATGACTTACTGAAGTTAATATTGGCTCTTCAGGGATTGTCCCCAGGATTGCTTTTAAACACCTGAAAGTAGCTTGCATCCGAAGCTAGACAGCGTAGTTGCCACGGAGAACTTTCCTACTGGATAATGGCAGGCACCGTTTCCCTGTTTCATAGTAAAAACAAGGTATGTATCAATTAGTGCTACACTGGTGCACAGAGGTCTTAAAATCCCAGTTCTACTCTCCTTCCAAACTACACGGCAGTTTTCTACAGGCATGTGCCAGCATAGCTCTTCCAGGAAACATGATGAAAGTATTTGTCAAGGGTTCTACAATGTGATGCCCAGTGTGAGTTAATACAAACCCTGGTTGACTGTTATTGCAATTTCAAGAAAAGCAGTGTGATGAGTGTAGATACCTTGAATCACTGGGTGGTCTCTGATTGTAAGCTATAATAGCAGAGGAGGAAAGGTCCTGTTGAAGGTGGCTTGGGGGAAGGGATTGAATCACTCCATGATCTCATATTCATCTCCAACTCATAAAATACCAAAGGAACCTGCAAGATGAGACAGATGATAAGGCAACATTGTCCTCAGAGAAGTACCACTTGCCTCACCTTGTCTCTGCACTGCTTCCTTTAAGCTCTCTGAAAGAAATTTCTAGAACCTTCCCTTTGAAAGAGGACTGGTGTTCTTGGGAGAAGCTGGGATTCTGGTGCACTGTGATGTGTAGTGAGAATTTGGTTACTTAAAAAACCCAGCTGTGTTATGTCAATATGTTTTTGTTTTGATTCCAGATGTGGGATACGGTGCTGCTTCATACTGTCCATAGTAGCTGACTATGATTTGCCTTGTGCTCTACAGGGTGCGATTCTGCCAGCACAGTTTCTGCAAGTTTATGACATTTGGCATTCTGGAGATTCTTGAGAGGGCATAAAAATGCTAGAGTGCCAGGAGGGGTGGTGGCTGCTGCTCCCCTTGATGTTGCTGCCCCCCTTAATGTTGCTGCTCCTTCTCTTGCTACTGTTCCACCTGCTGCTGTTGCTCCCCCTCCTGCTGCTGCTGCTGGTTGTTGATTGGAGATATCCTCACACTTTAGATCAATCTTGTCCCCAAGTTACTCAATGCCCTTAATCACCAGGGAGTACTCTAATGGAATCCATACCCCCTTCTCTCACAACGTTCTTCCTCTCCTACCTAGTGTTAGGGGATGCTGAAAGTGAGAAGGAAGGAGAAGGGTAGGAGAGAAAGGAGAAAGTCTACCTATAGTGATGAGGATGACTCAGATGCTAGCTGCAGCAGAGGGTGGCTCTTTCCCAGGAGGGAAGGTGGAGGATCTCAACATGGTTATGTTGTGGTTGCCCACTCAGGTTGTTCCTCCCAGACTTGATCTGACAATCCGGCCATTTTTTTCTTTGTTCTCCAAATACAACTGCCACTCTGCATTGGAGAACCAACTCCAGACTTTAGTTAGTAAGTGCCAGTGTCTTTCTGTGACTGTTTATCACACATAGTTTAGTTTTTAACAAACCTCTTGCCACACACCATACAACTGAGCTTATCTTGGCTTATTACATAAAACATGCCAATAACTCTTACCAAGCTTTCTAAACGACATCTGAGACTTTCTGTCCCATAGCATGTTTAAATGCTGAGTTTTTTTAAACATTCTGCTAGGAGTAAGACACTGAGAGATACTTTGGCCCTTTTGGGCAGAATACCTGTGCTTGACATCCTGGATCTGTCAGGCTTGTCCCAGGCTATCCCAAGAAGATGCTTAGGTCATTGCCTCCTGGACTTCTTCTCCTGAAATTCTTACTGTTCATGTTTCTAACTTGGCCATAGCAGTTCAGCGATCACTAGACTAGATAGAAAATTGGTCAGCACTAGAATTCAGTGTGCTCTCACATATGCTCCATCTTTTAATTTAGCCTGCAGCAGTAAGAGGGTGAATATTGACCCTGACCTTTATTTCTTTTTAAGTGAGCCTGGATAATGATTGTACATTTTCAGGCATTCTTGACAAAATAAATTCTATTGTGTAGCTAGTTTTAAGTTCCACAATGGAAATGTCTAGCTCTTCAATACAGCCTCTTCTGAATCATCATCCTTTCTTGTCTAAATCTGACTATTGTTGAGAAGTCTACCACCATAAAGGAACTTAAAGAAATAGACTCCCATGATAGGTACTCTCAGGGATGGTTTCTTTGACACAAATATTTGTGTGGTTCCTCTATTACTGTTGCAAACAAAAGTACTCTGTGACTTGTCATTGTTGTGTGATCTGCATTGGGTGGCCATACCTTAGTTTATTCTTCCATTCGAACACGCACTTTGTTGTTATCACAAATGGTGCTCTAATGACCATGCTGGTGCTCATCTTTTTATGTACATATGTATTAAACCCATTTCTGTATGTTTCTCATGTTCAGGGCTTGGGGTTATGAGCAAACACAAGCAATATTTGCATAGTGTGGGCAGGAGTGCACATTCCTGTCTTTGGCCAGAATAGTTAGTTAAGTCCCAAAATTGTTGGGTCAAGGATAATTTGACTTTTAATTGCCTTACGCCTTTTCCCCAGGACTATTTCTATGGGACATGCAATTTATAAACATCATAAAAAAACTCCCTAGGATGTTCTTAAGGCTCATTAGCAGTGGAACATGAAGCATTGCATATTCTATACAGTTCAATCATGAAAATGTATGTATCCCAGAAGTCTTGCTTAATGTCCTTCATGCTCGCTTGGATTCTAGCAAGAATGTACATAGAAACCCCCACTACTGTGCACTGGTAACAGATAGGTTTAAGTATATGTGGTGACCCAGGCACCATTCCTGCAGGGCCCTGCACTCCTACTTTGAGATGATCATTGCTACTGCATTTTTTTCCATCCCTGTATTTTCATAATCAATTCAAAGCTTATTTAAATGCAAAATAAATGATAGTTCTTCAAATAAAAAGCAGAAGACGAATCAGAAACCAGGCTTGGGATGGTTCAAGAGATAAGCTTCTGGCGGACTGTAGAGCAGTCTTGGAGGCAACATTATGGTCCCATTGTTGTCTGCTTCTTTGTTTGCTCTCTGAGAATATGGTAGACACACACTAGTGGAGATCAAATCATTGTTTCCTCTGTTTTGAATAGGTATGTCACTCAGACGGTGTACCAAGGTTTGTGTTGCTTGGAAGAGGTACAACTTATCACTGAAACTCCGGTGAGTAGAAATCTACACCTGTTTAAAGAGAAATCTATCCTCACTGAGGAACTTATCGATATGGACTCTTGGAATGGGTTTCCTTGCTTGACATAGTGTTTATGTGATTCTTCCATCACTGTTGTGGATGGCAGTCCTGTGTTCATTTTTCATGATCTCATTTTTCATCGTATAAATGTACCTTATTTTTTAAGCCAGTAGTAGAAGTGACTTTACTGAAGGGTTACTATTCTAATTCAATCTTGAGCACAAGATAGTGTGTGTGTGTGTGTTTATAATCTATGGTATTCTTGTATTATATTTCTATCGATACAGTCAGTTATTACAAATGACTTATGGCTGGATTCTTCATCTAGTGTCTCTCTGAAGTAAACTGGGCTGCTAGCTGGGCTGCATTGTCACCTGGGGGGGGTCTTGCTTTTGTGACTGTCATTCAGAATGTATAATTTATTTTCTTGAACTTGACATCTCAGGACATTTGCTTCCTGTTGGTTGTTATCTGGGGTCTATCTTGAAGTCATGGGGGTTTCTTAGATATTTCTGATATGACAGTTTGTCCTAGGCTTGCAGGAAAACTTCCATTTCTTTAAAAAAGCTCTGCTTTCCTTTCCACAGCTTTTATTTGACTTTGCGAGGGTTATTCAAGATCACCTCTATTTTGTTAATTTAAAACTTCAGCTCACTTAGAAACTAGGTACTTGTAAAAACATTCCTTTTATTTTCTAATGTAACCTAATGAGAGGAGTAAAAGTCTATCCATTGAGCCAAATGATGTACCCTAATCACATATGCCAGGTGTCTTCTAACAGTTCCACCACTCTCCAGGGCATTACCAGATGTAGATTATAGAGGGCAATGATCCCAGATTGTGGCTACAACACTGTTTAGTTTACTGGATGTGTGCTGGGTAGTTTTATATCAATTTGGTGTGAGCTAAAGTCATCTGGAAGGAGGATCACCCTCTGTATGATCAGGCTGTAGGTAAGCCTATGAAACATTTTCTTATTAGTGATCCATGGAGGAGGGCCCAACCCATTGTGGGTGAAGCCATTCCTGGGCTGGCGATCCTGGGTTGTATAAGAAGCAAACTGAGGAAGGGTAGGGCAAGCCACGGTAGGGCAAGCCAGTATGCAGAATCCCTCCATGGCTTCTGCATGAGCTCCTGCCCCCAGCTTCTGTGCCTGTTTGAGTTCCTGTCCTGACCTCCTATAATCATGGACAGTGATATGCAATTGTAGGCCAAACAAACTCCTTCCTCCTCAACTTGCTTTAGGTCATGTTGTTTCATCATCTCAATAGTAAACCTGGCTAATACACTATGTGTTGTGATTTTACAACACAATTTGAATACATTGTTTTTAAAGGATCTTAAGTGATCAGTTTTATCAATTTCAGTGCAGATGAGGATTTGATTCTGTGGATTTATTTATTTATTTATTTATTTATTTATTTATTTAATATGTGCGTGCGTGCGTGCGTGTGTGTGTGTGTGTGTGTGTGTGTGTGTGTGTGAAAGTTTTCATAACATAGCATGCTTGCAGATATGCTTGCAGAACTGAGAAAAGAGTCTTCAGGATCTTCCTCCCAGTAATGAGCCCCTGGAATTGAATCCAGATCATCATGATTGGTGGAAAGCTTCTTCCCAATGTTCCTTCTCATCAGCCTCTGAACAAACATTATATTGCTTCCCTGGACAGATAGCTTTTCTGGATTAGTGAGAAATGCCTTTAAGAGCAATCCTTCTTCCACTCTTGATTCTTCTACTTTCCAAATGAATTTGTAATTGACACCTCAGTCTCCTGGATAGAACTTGTCATTACAAAGTGTTATGAGGAAATTACATGAATGCTAACTATCCTGGAAATAACCAGATTGCCATTTTGATTTTTCTCCACCTTGAAATGCGGCTAGTTTCACATAGTTCCTCCATCCTTGGTCAGCTGAGGGAACCAGTGCTTTTTTCAGAAATACACGAAGCATTCACTGGCTAGTGCTGCTTGGGTCACTAGATGATCTTCTGCACTATTCTCTCTCTCTCAGGAGTATTAGCCTCTTGTAGCAACAGGTTCACCAAAGTTTTCCTGTCATAGTGACCCAGAGCCAACATTGTATTCTTATGATAATAATCTTTCAAAAGAGGCCTTTAACATAGAAATATCTCCCCCTCGCCTCCCCCCCCCACAAAAATTCTTTCAAGACTATGAGAAATGAAAGCATTTGGCACAGAGGCAGACACATAAAGAACTGTCTGAGTCTAACATTTTATAACTACAGTGTTCAGATAGGCGTGATGCTTTTCTTTATTTCTTGTCTGCTCCCACTTAAGAACAGGGGTGTCACTTGCTGACTCTTGCCACCCAAGAGCAGTCTCCTGGTTGGCCATGGCACAGAATTGTCACCTGTGCAGATGAAACCACATTTTCATGTTACTACTTTACATAGGAAGACTCTCTCTGGAATTTAGGGTCATTTGTAGTCTTGTTTTTCTAGGACCCACAAAACATCTCCTATACTTTCTTTTGGAATCCTTATCCCAAGTGACCCATCTCTGATAGCATATGTTTTGGTAATGCTTTAACAAATAGTTCTGTATACTTCTAACTAGTCATCTGAATTCAGATTTTGTTTTTTGTCTCAAGAGCCTGATAGGGAATACAGCCTGTAGTACTATTGTTTTTGATGCATGTATAATGTCACATTTCTATGATGAAAGTGTAATATAAAACAGCAGCATTTAAAATTTATGGGACCTGTGGTCTGTATTTTCTCATATGTAGATATTAGCTATTGAGCTATATTTTCTTTGATAAGTAAGCTACAATTCATAAAACCATAGAGGTTAGGTATATAGTAAAAGATATGGGAGAGGGTTGGACTTCCCCAGGAAAGGGAAATAGATTAGTTATTGATGGGTGGGCGTGACCAGGAATGGTAGGAACGAACATGCAGGGGGGGGAGAGAGTAGAGGGTATGCGGGAGGGAATACAGGAAGCAACAACTAAAATTAAAGGATATTTGAAGGTTCATATGGAAACCTAATAGAGAAGAAGCTTCTAAAATATATACATGTATGAAAATGATCTAAGTGAAATTACCAGTGAGGAAATAGTTCCAATTAGACATCTCTCATTACCAAATGAAGCTTCCAGTGCTGAATGTGTTACACCTAATAGAGTTGTTGGCTAAAGAAGTTCCTATGAGAAGTCTGGTATCTACCTAGAGACTAATGTTCACGATAGTGGAAATGTACTCTTTGTGCTATACAATGGAGAAAGGTAAACACTAACATACCTACAAGCTCTTCAGTCTGTGATGGTGACCTTCCTGCTGGATACACTAGTGCAGTAGTGGCACAAAGCTTGTGGGAGTAACCAATCATTATCTGGTTTGACTTAAGGCCCATTCCATGTGATGGAATCCATCCCTGACCCTGTTCAGGTGGCCAAGAGCCTGGATTCAGATAGGGCAGGGACCTAGTGGAAATCCAAATACTACTGTTCTGTAAAAGGAATGTAGCCTTAAAATGACTCCTGATGACATTCTCTTATCCTCATAGAACAGTGCCTTGCTGACCCACTCATCACAGAAACTTCATCCTGCAGCAGATCAAAACAAATACAGAGAGCCACAGCCAAACGATGGGAAGACACTAAGACACCTTGGGATACTCAATGTAAAATGGGATGTCTCCATCAAATCCCTACCCTCTAGGAAACCCTGTAGAAAGGAGGATGAAAGATCACAAATACCAGAGGACATGGAAGACACCGAGGAAACAAGACCCCCAAATACAGTAGGACCAACACACATGTGAACTTCCAGCAACTGTGGTAGCATGCACAGGACATGCATGTGTCTGCATCAGATAGAGTCTTAGAATTAAGAGGAGAAGAAGGTACAAGTTCCTGCCCTTTACCTAGAGGCTGTCTCTATTTGATAATTACTTGCAAAATGACAAGTTTTCTCCAATGGAGTCTTACTAGGGTCACAAACCACTCTTACCACTAGGCCTCATGTCCTGCAGTTGATGGACAAAACAAACAAACAAATAAAAAAAACCCAATGACATCTTTGGAGGTTCGTTGTCTCAAAATATTTTATAAGGGAGGCTTTAAAAAGAACCTTACAGGGGTTGGGGATTTAGCTCAGTGGTAGAGCACTTGCCTAAGAAGCGCAAGGTCCTGGGTTCGGTCCCCAGCTCCGAAAAAAAGAACCAAAAAAAAAAAAAAAGGTATATATCTATATCTATATCTATATATATATATCTTCAGGTTTTTTTTAATATGGGAGTTATGAGTGTAAGAACATGTATGTCTCTGTGCCTATGTGTGTTTTTTGTGATTTTTCTATGGATTTTGTTTGTTTGTTTTGTTTTTATCTTGTTTTGATATTATTATTTAGATGCCTGATTTTTTCCTAAGGAGAGACAGGAAGATTTGGATATAGATATGAATGGAAGTGAGAACTCTAATCTGAATTTACTGTATGAAAAAATTCTTTTCAATAAAAGAAAAATAGAAACAAATTCTAAAAATAATAAAACATATGGGTGGAAGCCTAGATTAATGACATAATACATAGCATGTATTAGGCCTTGGCTTAATCTCCAGCACTAGAAAAGTTAGAGGGAAGAAAATTCTGAGTTTCACCTAATCATCTCTGTTCAGGTCTAATATGTTCACCATTTCCATGGTTTTAGTCTTTCTAGAAATTGAGTAACTAATTAGGGTCCTTGTGGTGGCTTGAAGATGCTTGGCTTTATTAGGAGGTGTGGCCTTGTTGGAGTAGGTGTGGCCTTGTTGGAAGAACTGTATGA
>NC_046156.1:156819660-156977906 GCF_011064425.1 Rattus rattus | reverse complement strand
ACAAAACACATGATATTCAAGAAGGATGACCAAAATCCAGATGCTTCACTCCTTTTTTTAAAGGGGTACAAGAATACCCTTGGCAGGGAATAAGGAGGCAAAGATTAAAACAGAGGCAGAGGAACACCCATTCAGAGCCTGCCCCACATGTGGCCCATACATATACAGCCACCAAACTAGATAAGGTAGATGAAGCAAAGAAGTGCAGGCTGACAGGAACCGGATGTAGATCGCTCCTGAGAGACACAGCCAGAATACAGCAAATACAGAGGCGAATGCCAGCAGCAAACCACTGAACTGAGAATAGGACCCCCGTTGAAGGAATCAGAGAAAGAACTGGAAGAGCTTGAAGGGGCTCGAGACCCCATATGTACAACAATGCCAAGCAACCAGAGCTTCCAGGGACTAAGCCACTACCTAAAGACTATACATGGACTGACCCTGGACTCTGACCTCATAGGTAGCAATGAATATCCTAGTAAGGGGACCAGTGGAAGGGGAAGCCCTTGGTCCTGCCAAGGCTGGACCCCCAGTGAACAGGATTCTTGGGGGGAGGATGGTAATGGGGAGGGGGGAAAATGGGGAGGGGAACACCCACATAGAAGGGGAAGGTGAGGGGTTGGGGGATGTTGACCTGGAACCTGGGAAAGGTAATAACAATTGAAATGTAAATAAGAAATACCCAATTTAATAAAGATGGAAAAAAACCTATATGCAACAGCTGAATCTTATTAGCAAATGCTATCTTTACCAGAAAACCCTACTCTGAGATCACAAACCCCTTTCTTCTCAATGCCAATGCACATTCACTTCCAATCGGGTACCCAGAACTTCCAAACTTCAGGTGTCACAGTGCCTGTGTTAGAGTATGGCAAAGTGACACCACATATGGAAGCCTAATTTCTGTATGTATAGGCTCTTCTTTGAAGAAACTGAAGAGACAGCCAATTCCAGTCATTTTGTAACCATTTACCGTTTTCCTGCCAACAGTAATCTTGGCTCGTCCTCTTCTACAATTCAACTTCAAAATATACTCCATGAATACTACATTTTTTTTCCCATTTTATGACAACTTTTCTCAACTTGATTCCCAGGGCCTGAGTGTTATGCACTGTCTTGGAAAGCAAAAGACAAATGAAGATGGATAAGAAATGTTGCCGCTTCATTCATCAGCTGAGTGATTTCATCCTTAGCTGCACTCACACCAGTAGCATCCTGGGAAAAGGCTTTTAATGTGTGTATTCCCCTACACATCAAGAATAGTGTTTATAAATACAGTTTAGCCAATAACAAGACCTTTCTAAACATTTCAGTTTCAGTCTTCAGACTGGATATCAGAATAAGAGCTCATGGCTTTATTTTCTCAGAGCACTAAAGTGAGAAAGCTATTAATATAAAAAATAAAATTGCAACTCTCAGAATTAATAAATAATAACTCAGAATTATTAATAAAGCACACCAAGTCCTAGAAATTTCTGTACTGTGTTTAAGTAATAAACTGGCATTTATATAAAAATAAAAATACTAAATTTTTAAGATTTTGCTGTGAAACATTTTGTATCACTTCCACTAATTATATCCCCCAAATTTGTCAAAGTTGGGAATCATTAGTCAGATTCCCTTTTTTAGATCCATTTTGCCTCATATAATTTCCTAAGTAAACTGGAACCATATATTCTCAGGTGTCTGTGGAGTTCTCCTCTGCATGCTTCTGTGATATGTTTATGTTCTTGCATGCAGATTATTTATTCATTTAATTGTGATAATATGCTAAAGTTCACAGATCCATTCCCTGCTGATGAAGACCCGGAATGATGATATACAGTGTGTTTTCAATTAGTTCTGTGAGAATTTCATACAAGTGTTTTGTTTATATTTATTTTCCTCTTCCTACTCCGCTCAGATGCCAGCCAATCTCCCCTCCCCACTCACCTTTGTGTACTATCTTTTACTTTACCTACCAAGTCCAGTTTGTGCTGTTCATATCCACGGTGTGTGGAGCAAGTGGAACCGAGTTGCCGGACAAAAACTGGGAAGGTTGAACAGATTGAGAAACCCCAGTATTCTCACACCTGAGACCTGTAGGTGTTTCATCTGCTCCCAACCTGGTTCCTGTCCCGGAACATGTAACCACGACACCCCACATGAAGATCATGACCACCAGTCACGTATCACAGAGTTCTCCATGACAATGAGATATGTCGATGGACTGGCCCCAAGTGTTTAGCCAATATGGGCTTCCCTTCCTGGACATTCCTTCCCACAAAAGGTATTTAAACTCTGGTCCACCCTGAGTCAGTTGTATGCATCCATTTTCCACCATCAGTAAACAATTTGGACAAGCAAGGACTGTCTCTCTCATCAAGAACCGCAGGGTGGGGGATCAGAGGGGGTTAGCCTTCCTCATACAGAGCTGCACTGCCTACGGCTCCGGAAGAAGGCCCCTCTGTGCTCTGGACACTCAGCTCTAAGCTAACAGGCCCACGAGGCCCCCTTGTCCGGACTCCACACAGTTTCCAGCTGCGACTGGACGCCTCCTCGGCCTCAGCCTGCCTCATTCCTTACCAGGACTTGGACCCCTACCTTAAGCTATATTCATAGCTTAACACCTCCCATTTTGTCTGACCCAACAGAGTTCACACACCTCAGTGGTGACACAGAACAAGGAACCAGAGTGATGTTCCACCGGAGCATGGTAAACACTTTTAAAGTGACCACACGTTTAAAGAAAATTGACTTTCCCTCTCCTAACAGCTGTCAATAGCCAATAGCTGCTCATCCAGGATAGAACATCAGGTCTACCGCTCCTCTCCACACAGAGATTTATCTTTTAAGTTAGGCAAGCATAGCTGCTGAAGTTATGAACATTCTTGGAAAGCACTTTTTCTGACCATGTTTTTTATCTTTCGATAAATAATTAGGACCAGAGATACTGAAACACAGAAACACTAGATGTTTGACTTTAAAAGGAAATATCAAGTGGATGGGTGTACACGTGCGTGTGTCTATTTATAGGGAGCTGTACTGCTTGATGCCTCTGCCCTTCAACACTGATCTGATGATTACTTTTGGTTTATGTAGATAGTTTATTATGGTTAGAATGTTTCCTTTTAAAGAAAGGTCCTGAGGTCTCTTAAGGGTCACCTCCCTGTCCCTGATGACCTAAGACTTCACACTGGTCCCCACCTCTAAAGGTGTCTGCCTTCAATAGTGCCATCCTGAGACCTAGCTTCTAACTCGCAGGTGCTTAGGGACATTGTACTTCAGTGGTAGGCGCCTCTCTGCCTGTGTGGCTTGTTTGTGATTGACAGTCACTCTGTCCTGGCTCCACACATGCGGAAGCTCAGCATCAGGCTGCTGTGTGTTAGTGTCCCACAGCGAGGGATCTCTGCGGGGCCACTTCAGGTTTTCCTTTAAGGAAGATAATTTGGTCACTTGTGTCTGTGGCCACTCTTAGAACTTTCTCTTTTGGGGAAACCTGTGGCTGTTTGGCATCTGGATTCTACAAGGGAGATGATATTAAAGACAGTGGCAACAAACACCCTGCAGAAGCGCTGGAACCAGAGACTGTCAGCACAGAAAGGACAATGTCTTTTTTAGTAGCTGTGGCAGATTTGAGTTCCTGTAATTTATACAAATTGTTTAGAATGGTTTTTAAGACTTAGAAGGGAAATATACTTACAGCACAAGACTTTTATAATTACTATACTTAAATTCTGCTTTATGTGGGACTGGGAAAATGTATTTTTACATGGCTTATATCAGATCACTTTTGTATTTGTTGATTTAAAGCCTGTGGGTCTTTTTTTATCACTCTTAATATCGACTTTTATAATCTTTTAAAATAAATCCTCTTAATTCCAGTGGAGGGAAAAAAGAATGTTTCCTGTTATTCTTAGGTTGTTGTGATTTTCTTTCATTAATGAATCAAATAATTTTTCTCTACTAATTGATATGATAATGTAGTTTGTTTACATCATTTTTATAGAAAATAACAACCATCAACTCTTCATAACCTTCTACTTGGCAGCAGTAACCAACACAAAGGTTTGCTGGTTAGTTGGCTAACACTTTTGTCATGGTTAATTTTTTAAATTAATTAATTAATTTGTTTATTTATTTATTTATTCATTCATTCATTCATCCTGATTGCAGCCTACACTCCCTTCTCTTCTCACAGTCACACCCTACACTACATTCCTACCTCCTTTTCTCCACACAAAAGAAAAATTCCCCTCCCCAAACCAGGGTAACGCATCACTTCATAGCAGGACTAAAAGCGTCCTCTATTTCTCAGGTCAGACTAGGTAGCCCAGCTAGGGATCCAAAGGCAGACAACAGAGTCAGAGACAACCCCCACTCCAATTGTTAGGGGACCCACATGAAGGCCAAGCTACAGATCTGCTACATAACTGTAGGGGGCTTAGGTGCATCCCAAGCATCCTCTTTGGATGGTGTTTCAGTCTCTTTGAGCCCCCATGAGCTCACAGATTAGTCGACTCTGTAGGCCTTCTTGTGATGTCCTTAACCCTCTGGTTCCTTCAACGCTGCCCCCCAACTCTTCCACAATACTCCCCAAGCTCTGTCTAATGTTTAAATCTGAATCTCTGCATCTGTTTCTATCAGCTGCTGGATTAAATGTCTCAACACAGTTATGCTATGTGCCTGTTTGCAAGCACAGCAGAGTATCCTTAATAGTATCCATGGCTGGCTCTTTCCCATGGGATGGGTCTCAAGTTGGGCCAGTCATTAGTTGTCCATTTCCTCAATCTCTGTTCCATCTTTATCCCCACACTTCTTGTAGACAGGAAAATTTTGTATTGAAAATTCCCCCACTAGAAGTCCCACCTGGTTATAAGAGGTGGCCACTTCAGGCTCCATATCCCCCCCTCACTTCTAGGAGACTCAGCTAGAGTCACCTGCAGGAGATTCACTATCCCATGTTTCCAGCTAGTCCCAGAGATGCCCTCTCCCTATCAATTTCCATTCACTCTCCCCGTCCTCCCTGAAACTCTCCTCACATCTGATCCCCACTCCTGTTCCCCCGCCTTTTCCACTTAGTTCCTTGCTTCCATTCATCTCTGATATTTATTTTATTCTGTCATGGTTAACCTTGATTGTGAGCTTAAGTTAACAATTAACTAAGAAAGAAGCTTCCCCATGGGCCCGTGAGTACAGTTCCAGGAGAGGTAATTGAGGGGAGAAGTTCCTCCCTATAGTGGGTATTACAGATAAAGTGAGGTCCACAGAAATGACAGAGCTCCTTGATTCCCTGTGTTTGCTTTGTGCTTTTGCTTGTTTCTGCTATGGATCTTTTCCTGACACCAGAACTGGACTCCTTCAGCCTTTCATTATGGACAGAAAACCAAAGACTCCAGGATTCCTCTAAGTGATCAGCATGAGATTAGAATTGCTAATGCATCCAGCTTCTTGGACTAAGAAGCTACTGTGTACCCAGCCTCTCCAGTGTGCAGATGACCACTGTTAGGCTACCCAGTCCTATAGTATAAGTCAACCCAACAAATCCTTTTACCATACATATGTAGATTCAGTTCTTGTTCTCTAGAGATAATATATCTTGTTTATTTTCATTGAGGATTCTCGTGTGCATGTTTCTTGGAATACTGAGTTGTAATCTCTTTCTTTCTTAGCAAGGGTGATTTTTGCGTTGGATGCTGGAACTCCTGAACTCTGAATTTATTCCATGCTGCTTGTTTTTAGGGTGTGATCCTGTAGAGTTATTTCTTCTTTGATGAAATCACCTATCTGATTTGTTTGTTTCTTTTGTGTTGACTGTGGTTTATTTAGCTCTCACTTTTCTTTCTAGCAGGTTACAGTATTGATTTAATACCTCTTGTTATTCATAAGTAGTGTGTTTTTATCATGTTTAGTACAATTTACTTGTATTTTACATACTTAGATAAATTGTACTTTCATTTTCACTCAGTTTGATATATCTCATTATTTTTTTGCAACTTCTTTAACCAATATACTACTAAATATATGTTGTATAATTTCCTAGTATTTGCTTTTGCTTTTAAAAAAATCTATGTCTAAATAAATTGCATTCAAACTAAAGAGTATATTTTATAATTTGTAATAATTTAAGTATATGTAAGTGTCCTAGTTAGGGTTTCACTGCTGTGAACAGACACATGACCAAAGCAACTCTTACAAGGACAACATTTAATTGGGGCTGACTTACAGGTTCAGAGGTTCAGTCCATTATCAAGAATGGAGCATGGGGTTGGGGATTTAGCTCAGTGGATAGAGCGCTGGCCTAGGAAGCACAAGGCCCTGGGTTTGGTCCCCAGCTCCAAAAAAAAGAACCAAAAAAAAAAAAAAAAAGAATGGAGCATAACAAGAGTCCAGGCATGCATGGTGTTAGAGGAGCTGAGAGTTCTACATCTTGTTACAAAGGCAAACAGGAAAAGACTAACTTCTAGACAGCTAGGATGAAGGTCTTAAAGCTCATGCCCATGATGACACACTTCCTCCAACAAGGTCACACCTACTTCAACAAGGCCACACATCGTAATAGTATCACTCACTGGGCCAACTATATTCAAACCACCACAGTAAGCTTCTTTTATGACTTAGTAAATATTTTGTAATGATAAACTTGCATACTTAGAAACAATGTGTATTCTGTAATTTCCAGTGGGATGATCTATGAGACCCATTTATTGTGCTATTCTGAACTTTTGTGAACCTTCTGTCTAATGGTTTTAGCAACTACAGGAGGAACTTCCTAATTTGCCCAACACAATTTGGGATATGCCATTTGAACTTTCATTTCTGTTTTCTTGTTTAAATTTAATTTGTTTTGACAAATTATAATCATATATAATTGGGTACATAGTGATACACACAGAAATTTTTACCTGCGACTAACTAAACCTACCAACTACGATCAATACTCACGTTATTTCTTAGGTCCAGTTGCAATACTGGCTCCAAGACTCACATCTACCATTCCACTCCTGCCTCGGCCTCTGATGACCACCATTGTCTTTGCTCTTTCTGTAAGAATGAATAGTTGGGTTCAAAGAACCAAAGGCATGTTCACATATTTTGAATTTTGGTTATATGTTCTTGGTAGATAGTAACATTTTTAAGGAATAATAATAAAATAAGATAAATAAAAAACAAACAAATTGGACTGTGACAAAATAATTAAACAAGAAAGAAGGTCAAAGATAAAGCATCTGACATATATAAATGTAGAGACATACATGTTCACACAGAGGAATCCCACAAAAACACAAAACTGGAGCCATTATATATATACACAAAGGACCTGTAAGGTAAAAATAATAAAAAAATTTTTTTTAAATCCTGGTCTTTGCCATTTAGGTTTTTAAAAGGTTTTTGACAATCTTATAGGTTTTTACAATGTATTATGACCAAACTCATCCCCCATTACTTCTCTTATCCTCCTCCCACACCTGAGGACCCCATTCCAGTTCTCAAATAATGCCCCCCACTACATTCCTGTACATTTTAATGCAGGCCTTGTGTGGGTGCTTACATCTGCTGCATGTTCCTGATTGCTGTCCAGGGCACAGCATTTCATGGAATTCTTCTCTATCCCCTGGCTCTTACAACCATCACACTTCCTGTCTCTTGAGGTTCATTAGTGTTATCTTTTTGTTCCCCTGGAATATTTTTCTAAGACATAGTAATTCTCACATTAATACACTTTCCTAAGTTTTGCTTAATTGCTGCTCGCATAGCATATCTGTTTCAACTCTCGCGTATATATGTCTCTATACTAAGGAGGAGTTTCAGGGCTGATGTTACAGGCTCACCCAAAAGTGCTTACCCAGTTATGTTGTGTTTTATAAAAGTAAAGGAGAGAAGGAATATGTTCGGTGGATGTGTGGTAAAGTGTGGGGGAAGGTGGTGCCTCCACAGGCCCAGACTGAGGAGGCATCCCTTCACAGGGAGAGAGAGGGAGGGAGGGGAGAGGGAGGGAGGGAAAAGGAGTAGAAGCCAGGCCAGTCATGAGCTTGGAGAGAGAGGGGAGAGGGGCAGGGCCAAGAGGACACAGGGAGAGTAAGGAAGCAAGAGAGCAAGAAGGAATGGAGGGGGCAAGCAGCCCCTTTTATAGGGAGTCAGGCATACCTGGCTGTTGCCAGGAAGTTGTGGGGTGGAGCCTAGACAAAATACTAACACGGTATGTATAAAGGTCTGGGTTCTATCTTTAGCACTAAAAATAGTTAGGTTATTGTAAGTAGTGTGTAGTGAATTTTTTTTTTTTTTTTTTTTTTTTTTTACTATATATAGGTATGGGCACTAAGTTCTTTTATTTATTCTGACAACCTAAGTTTTTTGTTTTTTTGGGTTTTTTTTGTTTTTTGTTTTTTTTTTGTTTTTGTTTTGTTTTGTTTTGTTTTTTCGGAGCTGGGGACCGAACCCAGGGCCTTGCGCTGACAACCTAAGTTTTTTAGAGATTTGTATTAAGTATAGTTATCGGTGTGCCAGCATTTGTGTCTGCTATCTTACTCATTTAAATCGTTGATACTTTCTATTGATGGGGGTCGCACCAAGGGTCTCATACATCCTAGACATGAATCACTAGCTTCTAAGGTCAAGATTTGCCAATCAATCCCAAATGCGTATTAATTGGATTAGAATATTTTAAAATGATGAAGAAATATATCCTTTTAAAATCTTATAATACAGAATTTGGAAATGGAATATTATATAATGAGTACAGTTTGAATAAAAACTGATATGCTAATGAGTATAGGATTTCTTTTAGAATAACAAAAAGAGTTCGTTATGTTTGTGATCAAAAGTAGCATTCGTTATGTGTGATAATCAAACAACTCTGTACATGCATTAAAAATCAAGATGTGGTCAAAGTGTCCGCCGTATCCATGGAGAGAAGCTGAGTCCCCACGGTCCAGCCCAAGGCTGCGGGCACCGCGACATGGACATGGTGTCACAGTCCGTGTGGGCTGTGAGAAAGAGGAAACTGCAACCCACGTGGGCGGTGCCCACGCTGACCCCCTCTGCTATGAACAAAATAAAACAACTTCTTAAAGACAAACCTGGGCATGTGGGTCTGAAAGTGGGTGTGCAAACCAAGGGCTGTAACCGCCACTCATAACCTGGAGTATACGAAGACAAAAGAAGACTCTGAGGAAGAAGTTATTCAAGACAGAGTCCGAGTGTTCATCGAGAAGAAAGCCCAGCTAATCCTGTTAGGCACAGAGACAGACTATGTGAAAGACAAACTGTCCGGTGAGTTTGTGTTCAACAACCCTAACATCAAGAGAACCTGTGGCTGTGGTGAAAGCTATAACATTTGAAAGCTCAGGACTGCAAAGTCCAAGGTCTACCTTGGAGCTTACTGAAGAAATCATGTGATGTCACGTGTCAGAAGTTAGTGTGTGGCTGCCTAATGGGTGAAAATAACGTGACGCATTTGAAAATCAAGCCAGCATGTTAAGAGTTCCGAAAAAGAAGGTGTCTGTACTCTGTAGGACACAAACTGAGAAACCATGGTATCTGTTCTTTGTCAGACACAAACTGAAAAAAACTTGGTGTCTGTACCCTCTTTAGGACACAAACTGAGAAGCCATTGATTTCCTTGAGTCCTCTGTTGTCTCGCCCACCTTGGCTAGCAAGGAAGATGCAACACGGTCGGATTCTTCTCAACAGCCTTTATTGCAGAACCACCTTCATTGCAGATACGGGGACCTCGAGCAGCAAAAGCACTCGCCTTATATACACAGCAGGCTGGGGCTATGCTACTTGTCCTCTAGGGATTGGCGGAGCATGAATCGCCTCATTAGCATGGTACCGCCTTGGCCAGACTGATGCGAGGTGCAAAACCCGTGCATGCGCAGTACTGCTGTGTCACAGGAGGGCACCGGATCACCTCATTATCCTACAACTGCCCTGGCAAGGGGACAAGCCTGCGCATGCACGATAAGTTGTTTACACAGGTGGGACTGGATGTCGGCGCCATCTTTGCTCCACCGCGCCGCTCCCCACACTCTATTCTGTACAGAAAACTCCTACCCTGCTCTTATGCCATAGCCTCCTCTGTGCTAGAACCATTGCTTTACTGGGAATTGAGGAACGGGATAGCAGGTGTGCTCCTAGATCACAGAATGACTTGAGAGTGTCTCCTGGCCCTTTCTCAGTCTTTTGCCAACCTCCAATCTCAGGCAGGACAACTGTAGGTAACAGTGTGGTGGGACCTTGTTTCCCTCATATTTGGCATGGCCCATTACATTTTTACCAAAAATGTGATTATCAGATGCCTCGTTCGCCAAACCTTCAACAATTCCTAAGTTCTGAGTTCAGGTATCAGAAGGTGGAAACTACCAGGACTGGTTTCAGTCTGTCTGGGAGTGCTTCATGACAGTTTGCTTAGACCTTTCAGTAAGAAGCGCTTATAAGCAGCCAGCTAGCTCACTTAGACCTTATTACACACAAAGAGCAGTTCTCAGAGCTTCTGCTGAGCTCCCCTTCCTCACAGGTCACAGGAGTGCTGTCTGAGACATTCCATGAGGAGACATCCTGCCTGGTCAGTGCTCTCACCAGTTTAATTTATAGAGACTGCCTTAATTTTCTCTTGAATGAAAGTCTTCTATAATCCCTTTTGTCTGAATAGCCATCTTGTTTGTTTAGAGCTTTGAAACAGTAGTGTCTTCTTACAGAGAAGATCTGCAGCAGAGGGGTCACTCTCAGGACAGGACATGTGGTTTGGGATCCAGGTGTGGTAGCACATGCCTCAGAACACTGAAGCAGGAGGATTGTGGGTTCAAGGGTGGCCTGTAGTATATAGCAAAACCATGGCTCCAAAACCTGGTGTTGAACACATTAAAAAAAACCCTTGGCAATTTCCTCTGGGAAGCAGAGAATGTACATATCCTGGCAACTGCAAGCATTTATGTATTCTGTGAAAAATATACAAACTACCACTGAGCTGAATTCCTTTGGGCTCTTGACCCAAGCATTTCACATATTCCTTAGTGTAAACATACCTATAACACCATGCAAGAAAGCAAGAATGATTTCTAGAATTACTCTTTCTCTCTATTGGTGGCACACGCTTATTTTTCTTGAGCTGTCTCTCTCTCTCTCTCCATCTTTATACCTAAACAATGAATATAATTTAAAATTTTTTAAATTATGTCTTGGAAAGATTTTCTACTTATTTGGATCATTAATTCTGACTTTTAACTTGCTTCAGGCAAGAAATGACTAAGTTAGTAAGTCACATGAGAGATTTCTTTGTAGCTAGAAAGTGTATGAACCCCAGTGTGAAACTCACCTCGGTGAGCAGAGAATAAGGTGTTTCAAGGAATCCTTCCTAAAGGCAGAGCACCCAGTAGCTGGGGGATAGGTGAACTTGTCATGAGCTCATGTGTATCTGTGAGTGCATTCATGAGGTCATTCTACATGCAGTATATTTACAGCAGCTCAACACTTTAATCTCGTTGGATAAGTGATGTCACTAATGAACAAATTAGGCCTTTGTTCGATTCATTGTATCTGGTTACAAGTTGGACCTTGACTTGGGGGCAGAAGTAGGTTACTGAGCATGCATCCTTGAATTTGTACCTATTTCCTATATCTTCCAGAATCCCCTCCTCCATGTTTTCCATCACTGAAGCAGTGAGGAGCAGCCTCTACCATGATGTTCTACCCAAGCTCACAGGCCCAAGCAGCCATGGACCCAAATCTCTGCAAGTAAGTGCCAACACAAATTGTTTCTCTACCAAGTTGTTTTGGTTGACTATTTGGTCAAAGTGATGAAATACTAAACTGATATCCTACATAGCCTGAGCTCATAACAACTTTGCTTATCCCCCAACTGCTGGGTGCTGTGTGCGTGCACAGGGTTCCTTAAAACACCTTATTCCCTGCACACCTAGGTGCTTCTCACTGTTCTTCCCACACTTTCCAGCTATGAAAAAAGGAAAGGAAGGAAGGAAGGAAGGAAGGAAGGAAGGAAGGAAGGAAGGAAGGAAGGGAGAGGGAGGGAGGGAGAAAAAGAGAGAAAGAGAGAGAGAGAGAGAAAGAAAGAGAGAGAGAGAGAGAGAAGGAAGGAAGGAAGGAGGAAGGAAAGAAAGAAAGAAAGAAAGAAAGAAAGAAAGAAAGAAAGAAAGAAAGAAAGAAAGAGAGTGTGTTTGGTAGAAGAACAGAATGGTGAGGTGGGAGGGGTATGCTGAATCATGCCTTTCCCCTGAGGCACCAGCCATAGATGACATATAGTACAGAATAGAGTTTATTTAGGGCATGGGAAGAGGAGTTGAGCAGGGAGTATAGACATAGAAAAGCAGAGAGGGGGGAGGGACAGATGAGGGAGATGAAGGAGAGGGAGAGGAAGAGGAAAGGAAGTGAGAAGAGGGAGAGAGAGAAAGAGTGTGGAGGCCTGCCACAAACACATGGCGAGAGGGAAGAGGGGAATGGGAAGAAAAAGGATAAGAGAATAAGAGAGTGAAGAGGGCAAACAGACCCTTTTATGAGTCACCATACCTGGCCTCAAAGGAATGCTTCCTCTCCCTGACTTCCCGTAGTGGTGGATTGTGACCTGAAATAGGAAATAAATTCTTTTACGGTGGTTTGAATGAGAAATGTCCCTCACAGGCCCAGGCGTTTGAACTCTCGGTCCCTCGTCAGTGGTACTGTTTGGAGAGGTTATACCGAGGTGTGGCTAGGCTGGAAGAAGTACATAACCGAAGGTAGGATTTGAGATTTTGAAAGCTTTATCCAATTTCCCTGTCTTTCTCTGTTTTATACTTGCAGTATAGATGTCATCTCTCTGGAGAGGAGTAAATATCTATAAAATATTAATACTTATTGCTTATACCTCGAGGATCACACTTAATATTTCTTCTGCTTAATGTTTCTGCTTAAAAGTTTTGAAAATGAATCTTCTTTTACTGAGACACATTAGCAATGTCCCATAAACAATGAAGACATGGCCTACATGATTAATATGTCATAGTAAATCAGTGTTTATGGCTCATTTGCCAATTTAATTTAAAAAAAAAAGACTTCTCATTGAAAATAATGGAGTGGGAAAGAAATTATAAATAAATTTTATTTAAGTGTATCCCTCTCTTGAATTTAACTATTTAATTTTAAGTTGTGAAATCTTATTGATACATCAGCCATATTTCTTGTTCAGTTTTAATTTTGCTTTATTTTTACATTTTGGTGCATTCATTTTCTCATATCTGAACTTAATTTACTTTAGAATTCATAGACAAACTATATAAATAGCCACTTCACAGAAGAGGAATCTTTGCTGTATATGTGATATATGTAAGTATTTTCAACTTTTATTTGCAAATTCATCTGAGAAATCATTTCTCATTCATGATATTTACAAAAGTTAAAAGGCCTGATCATAGCAAGCATCAGTGAGAATGCAAATGGCTTTAAGAGTATAACTGGCACTAAACCCAAGACAAACATTTGTGTACTGAACTGTAAATGGTCATTTTCTCTGCCCTACCCTAAATGCTCAGTGAATGTATTCTGCACTTGTGCACAAAAGTACATGCACAGAAATAGTCATTAAAGCACTGTTTATAAAATAAAATTCAACAGAAAAAGCAATGCCTATTAATTTACTACTATACTGAGTTATCTTTGCAATATAATGCTGCCATGTAGTTAAACTAAACCAAGCATTTGTAAAGGTATTAGAGTATATGGCAAAAAATAATAGCATAAACCAGACCTTAGATTCTCTGTGATGGCTGAATGAAAGGAGAAAACTCTATGTGAAACAGCTTAATGACTATTTGTATGAGGACAAGAATTTCTAGATTTGTGATTTTAAGACCACTGATTCCCCAACACAGCTCAATACTAAGCTATGCAAGGGACAAGGTCCTAATTACTTTTCATGTAGCAAAGAGAAAGTTCAAAAATATTACAAACGGGAAAACCCAAGTTGAGAAGAAATATTCCCAATATAGAAATTTATAGCAAGTCAAACTATAACTCAAATTCATATGTTAAAAAAAACCTGAAGTCCCACACCCGCGGATCCCGGCCCGCAGCAGCTCTCTGCTCCCAGAACCCGTGGGAGAGATACCTTACCGCCTGGTCAGGTGGGCACTCCTGAGGCTGCAGAGCAGAAGAGACCACCAACACTGCCCACCCCTGCCCACATCCCTGGCCCAAGAGGAAACTGTACAAGGCCTCTGGGTTCCTGTGGGGGAGGGCCCAGGAGCAGCAGGAGCCCTGCCTGAGACACCGCCGGAACCTGAAGGAAACAGACCGGATAAACAGTTCTCTGCACCCAAATCCCGTGGGAGGGAGAGCTAAACCTTCAGAGAGGCAGACACGCCTGCGAAACCAGAAGAGACTGCTCTCTACACACATTGCTGATTCCAGAGGAAAACGCCAGAGGCCATCTGGAACCCTGGTGCACGGAGGCTCCCGGAAGAGGCGGCGCAGATCTTCCTGGTCGCTGCCACCGCGGAGAGCCCGTGGGCAGCACCCCGCGAGCAAACTTGAGCCTCGGGGCCACAGGTAAGACCAACTTTTCTGCTGCAAGTGACCTGCCTGGTGAACTCAAGGCACAGGTCCACAGGAACAGCTGAAGACCTGTAGAAAGGAAAAACTACACGCCCGAAAGCAGAACACTCTGTCCCCATAACTGACTGAAAGAGAGGAAAACAGGTCTACAGCACTCCTGACACACAGGCCTATAGGACAGTTTAGCCACTGACAGAAATAGCAGAACAAAGTAACACTAGAGATAATTTGATGGCGAGAGGCAAGCGCAGGAACCCAAGCAACAGAAACCAAGACTACATGGCACCATCAGAGCCCAATTCTCCCATCAAAACAAACATGGAATATCCAAACACACCAGAAAAGCAAGATCTAGTTTCAAAATCATATTTGACCATGATGCTGGAGAACTTCAAGAAAGACATGATGAACTCCTTAGAGAACAAGTAGAAGCCTACAGAGAGGAATCGCAAAAAATGCATGAAAGAATTCCAGGAAAACATAAATAAACAAGTAGAAGCCCATAGAGAGAGGAGACACAAAAATCCCTGAAAGAATTAAAGGAAAACACAATCAAACAGTGGAAGGAATAAAAAATGGAAATAGAAGCAATCAAGAAAGAACACATGGAAACAACCCTGGATATAGAAAACCAAAAGAAGAGACAAGGAGCTGTAGATACAAGCTTTACCAACAGAATACAAGAGATGGAAGAGAGAATCTCAGGAGCAGAAGATTCCATAGAAATCATTGACTCAACTGTCAAAGATAATGTAAAGCGGAAAAAGCTACTGGTCCAAAACATACAGGAAATCCAGGACTCAATGAGAAGATCAAACCTAAGGATAATAGGTATAGAAGAGAGTGAAGACTCCCAGCTCAAAGGACCAGTACATATCTTCAACAAAATCATAGAAGAAAACTTCCCTAACCTAAAAAAAGAGATACCCATAGGCATACAAGAAGCCTACAGAACTCCAAATAGATTGGACCAGAAAAGAAACACCTCCCGTCACATAATAGTCAAAACACCAAACGCACAAAATAAGGAAAGAATATTAAAAGCAGTAAGGGAAAAAGGTCAAGTAACATATAAAGGCAGACCTATCAGAATCACACCAGACTTTTCGCCAGAAACTATGAAGGCCAGAAGATCCTGGACTGATGTCATACAGACCCTAAGAGAACACAAATGCCAGCCCAGGCTACTGTATCCTGCAAAACTCTCAATTAACATAGATGGAGAAACCAAGATATTCCATGACAAAACCAAATTTACACAATATCTTTCTACAAATCCAGCACTACAAAGGATAATAAATGGTAAAGCCCAACATAAGGAGGCAAGCTATACCCAAGAAGAGGCAAGAAACTAATCGTTTTGGCAACAAAACAAAGAGAAGAAAAGCACACAAACATAACACATCCACATATGAATATAACAGGAAGCAATAATCACTATTCCTTAATATCTCTCAACATCAATGGCCTCAACTCCCCAATAAAAAGACATAGATTAACAAACTGGATACGCAACGAGGACCCTGCATTCTGCTGCCTACAGGAAACACACCTCAGAGACAAAGACAGACACTACCTCAGAGTGAAAGGCTGGAAAACAACTTTCCAGGCAAATGGTCGGAAGAAGCAAGCTGGAGTAGCCATTCTAATATCAAATAAAGTCAATTTTCAACTAAAAGTCATCAAAAAAGATAAGGAAGGACACTTTATATTTATCAAAGGAAAAATCCACCAAGATGAACTCTCAATCCTAAATATCTATGCCCCAAATACAAGGCACCTACATACGTAAAAGAAACCTTACTAAAGCTCAAAACACACATTGCACCTCACACAATAATAGTAGGAGACTTCAACACCCACTCTCATCAATGGACAGATCATGGAAACAGAAATTAAACAGAGACATAGACAGACTAAGAGAAGTCATGAGCCAAATGGACTTAACGGATATTTATAGAACGTTCTACCCTAATGCAAAAGGATATACCTTCTTCTCAGCTCCTCATGGTACTTTCTCCAAAATTGACCATATAATTGGTCAAAAAACGGGCCTCAACATGTACAGAAAGATAGAAATAATCCCATGCGTGCTATCGGACCACCACGGCCTAAAGCTGGTCTTCAATAACAATAAGGAAGAATGCCCACATATATATGGAAATTGAACAATGCTCTACTCAATGATAACCTGGTCAAGGAAGAAATAAAGAAAGAAATTAAAAACTTTTTAGAATTTAATGAAAATGAAGGTACAACATACCCAAACTTATGGGACACGATGAAAGCTGTGCTAAGAGGAAAACTCATAGCGCTGAGTGCCTGCAGAAAGAAACAGGAAAGAGCATATGTCAGCAGCTTGACAGCACACCTAAAAGCTCTAGAACAAAAAGAAGCAAATACACCCAGGAGGAGTAGAAGGCAGGAAATAATCAAACTCAGAGCCGAAATCAACCAAGTAGAAACAAAAAGGACCATAGAAAGAATCAACAGAACCAAAAGTTGGTTCTTTGAGAAAATCAACAAGATAGATAAACCCTTAGCCAGACTAACGAGAGGACACAGAGAGTGTGTCCAAATTAACAAAATCAGAAATGAAAAGGGAGACATAACTACAGATTCAGAGGAAATTCAAAATATCATCAGATCTTACTATAAAAGCCTATACTCAACAAAACTTGAAAATCTGCAGGAAATGGACAATTTCCTAGACAGATACCAGGTACAAGTTAAATCAGGAACAGATAAACCAGTTAAACAACCCCATAACTCCTAAGGAAATAGAAGCAGTCATTAAAGGTCTCCCCAACCAAAAAGAGCCCAGGTCCAGACGGGTTTAGTGCAGAATTCTATCAGACCTTCATAGAAGACCTCATACCAATATTATCCAAACTATTCCACAAAATTGAAACAGATGGAGCACTACCGAACTCCTTCTATGAAGCCACAATTACTCTTATACCTAAACCACACAAAGACCCAACAAAGAAAGAGAACTTCAGACCAATTTCCCTTATGAACATCGACAAAAATACTCAAAAAAAATTCTGGCAAACCAATCCAAGAGCACATCAAAACAATCATCCACCATGATCAAGTAGGCTTCATCCCAGGCATGCAGGGATGGTTTAATATCTGGAAAACCATCAACGTGATCCATTATATAAACAAACTGAAAGAACAAAACCACATGATCATTTCATTAGATGCTGAGAAAGCATTTGACAAAATTCAACACCCCTTCATGATAAAAGTCCTGGAAAGAATAGGAATCCAAGGCCCATACCTAAACATAGTAAAAGCCATATACAGCAAACCAGTGGCTAACATTAAACTAAATGGAGAGAAACTTGAAGCAATCCCACTAAAATCAGGGACTAGACAAGGCTGCCCACTCTCTCCCTACTTATTCAATATAGTTCTTGAAGTTCTAGCCAGAGCAATCAGACAACAAAAGGAGGTCAAGGGATACAGATGAGGAAAGAAGAAGTCAAAATATCACTATTTGCAGATGATATGATAGTATATTTAAGTGATCCCAAAAGTTCCACCAGAGAACTACTAAAGCTGATAAACAACTTCAGCAAAGTGGCTGGGTATAAAATTAACTCAAATAAATCAGTAGCCTTCCTCTACACAAAAAGAGAAACAAGCCGAGAAAGAAATTAGGAAACGTATACCCTTCATAATAGACCCAAATAATATAAAGTACCCGTTGTGACTTTAACCAAGCAAATAAAAGATTTGTACAACAAGAACTTCAAGACTCTGAAGAAAGAAATTGAAGAAGACCTCAGAAGATGGAAAGATCTCCCATGCTCATGGATTGGCAGGATTAATATAGTAAAAATGGCCATTCTGCCAAAAGCGATCTACAGATTCAATGCAATCCCCATCAAAATACCAATCCAATTCTTCAAAGAGTTAGACAGAACAATTTGCAAATTCATCTGGAATAACAAAAAACCCAGGATAGCTAAAACTATGCTCAACAATAAAAGGACTTCTGGGGGAATCGCTATCCCTGAACTCAAGCAGTATTACAGAGCAATTGTGATAAAAACTGCATGGTATTGGTACAGAGACAGACAGATAGACCAATGGAATAGAATTGAAGACCCAGAAATGAACCCACACACCTATGGTCACTTGATTTTTGACAAAGAGCCAAAACCATCCAATGGAAAAAAAGATAGCATTTTCAGCAAATGGTGCTGGTTCAACTGGAGGTCAACATGTAGAAGAATGCAGATCGATCCATGCTTATCACCCTGTACAAAGCTTAAGTCCAAGTGGATCAAGGACCTCCACATCAAACCAGACACACTCAAACTAATAGAAGAAAAACTAGGGAAGCATCTGGAACACATGGGCACTGGAAAAAATTTCCTGAACAAAACACCAATGGCTTATGCTCTAAGATCAAGAATCGACAAATGGGATCTCATAAAACTACAAAGCTTCTGTAAGGCAAAGGACACTGTGGTCAGGACAAACGGCAACCAACAGATTGGGAAAAGATCTTTACCAATCCTACAACAGATAGAGGCCTTATATCCAAAATATACAAAGAACTCAAAAATTAGACCGCAGGGAGACAAAATAACCCTATTAAAAATGGGGTTCAGAGCTAAACAAAGAATTCACAGCTGAGGAATGCCGAATGGCTGAGAAACACCTAAAGAAATGTTCAACATCTTTAGTCATCAGGAAATGCAAATCAAAACAACCCTGAGATTTCACCTCACACCAGTGAGAATGGCTAAGATCAAAACTCAGGTGACAGCAAATGCTGGCGAGGATGCGGAGAAAGAGGAACACTCCTCCATTGTTGGTGGGGTTGCAGACTGGTACAACCATTCTGGAAATCAGTCTGGAGGTTTCTCAGAAAATTGGACATTGAACTGCCTGAGGATCCAGCTATACCTCTCTTGGGCATATACCCAAAAGATGCCCCAACATATAAAAAAGACACGTGCTCCACTATGTTCATCGCAGCCTTATTTATAATAGCCAGAAGCTGGAAAGAACCCAGATGCCCTTCAACAGAGGAATGGATACAGAAAATGTGGTACATCTACACAATGGAATATTACTCAGCTATCAAAAACAACGACTTTATGAAATTGTGAGGCAAATGGTTGAACTGGAAAATATCATTCTGAGTGAGCTAACCCAATCACAGAAAGACATACATGGTATGCACTCACTGATAAGTGTCTATTAGCCCAAATGCTTGAATTACCCTAGTGGCCTAGAACAAATGAAACTCAAGACGGATGATCAAAATGTGAAGGCTTCACTCCTTCTTTAAAAGGGGAACAAGAATACCCTTGGCAGGGAAGAGAGAGGCAAAGATTAAAACAGAGACTGAAGGAACACCCATTCAGAGCCTACCCCACATGTGGCCCATACATATAGAGCCACCCAATTAGACAAGATGGATGAAGCAAAGAAGTGCAGACCGACAGGAGCCGGATGTAGATCGAACCTGAGAGATACAGCCAGAATACAGCAAATACAGAGGCGAATGCCAGCAGCAAACCACTGAACTGAGAACGGGACCCCCGTTGAAGGAATCAGAGAATGAACTGGAAGAGCTTGAAGGGGCTTGAGACTCCATATGTACAACAATGCCAAGCAACCAGAGCTTCCAGGACTAAGCCACTACCTAAAGACTATACATGGACTGACCCTGGACTCTGACCTCATAGGTAGCAATGAATATCCTAGTAAGAGCACCAGTGGAAGGAGAAGCCCTGGGTCCCTAAGACTGAACCCCCAGTGAACTAGACTGTCGGGGGGGGGCGGCAATGGGGGAGGGTGGGGAGGGAACACCCATAAGGAAGGGGGGGGAGGGAAGGGATGTTTGCCAAATGTACATAAGAAATACCAAGTTAAAAAAAAAAAAAAAAAAAAACCTACTTTAAAACAGACAAACTGCCAAAATTCTGCATTCTTCCATTCTAGGAATTTAAGATTAAAATAAGATCAATAGAATCTAGGGGTCAAGAAAAGACTGAAGGACAAAAAATTTGAGAAATGGAACTTCTGCTATTAAAAGCAATGGGAGAATTAACAAGAGAATATGAGGGTGTGGTCATAAGGTGAGCAGCTGAAGCATGGGCCCAGAGGAAAAAGCTGCTCAGGGCTAAGCTTGTCAGAGGCTGGGAGATGTATGGGAGAGTGTGTCAGCAAACACTGCAAATAAAACACCACCACAGGAGGAGAGGCTGGGTTTAAACAGTGACAAAGGAAAACCAAACCTCATGCAAGAAGAAAAACTAGTCATAGCATTATATACAAACACATTCATGCGGCACATATATGGTGATAACAATGTGAATATAAAACAGCAGGCTAAGGACTAACAGGAAGATGAAACACAGGTAGGCCGAGAAAAAGAAAGTCTAGGGCAAAGGATTTACACAGGAAAGTTAAGAGCACAAAAGATTAATACATCAATCACTGAAAGGCTGAAAAACAAAATAGAGTTTGGACAATAGTTTGGCCCTTGTGTGTGCAAGCCTGACAACTCGAATTGAACATAGATTCCACAAGGTGGCAGGAGAGAACCGACTCCTGAAAACTGTTCTCTGACCTCCAATGGCTGTATGGACACACACACACACACACACACACACACACACACACACACACACACACACACACACACACACACACACACACACACACACACACACACACACACACACACACACACACACACACACACACACACACACACACACACACACACACACACACACACACACACACACACACACACACACACACACACACACACACACACACACACACACACACACACACACACACACACACACACACACACACACACACACACATACACACACCTATACATACATATGCATACATGCACATACATGCATACATACACATACACACACAAGTTTCATTAAATAAGTAGATGTTAATTCTTAGTTATATGGAAGTACATACCAAAGAAATCACTTCAAAGATATGAGTTCCTTTGTCTTTGGGGTGAACAGAATGAGAAAGAGTGGTGGTGGGGAGCTCACAGTTTTTGTAAAAACTATTCAGAAATGTGTTGGCAGTTTCAAATATTAAATCAAATTTAAATACCAAAACCAATTTTAATACCCATAAAGGCTAAATACTTCAGTACTAAAATACATTAAATGAACATAAGTAAATATTTATAGGTGAAGTTTAATTTTAAAAATAAACCCTTGGCTCCATGGGTAAAAGTGCAGTGGCAACCTTATGACCTACATCTCAGCCCAGAATTCACAAAAAGCCATGAAGTCTCCAGCATACTGCAGGTCTCTTTCTTCCCACAGCTGAATTTTGCACACTCACCTTCCCATCTGTGATGTCATCTCCACAGTATGCCCCTATTCCTGTCCATGAAAAGCTCAGTGGTCCTGTGTAAACTTACTGCATCCCTCTTAGCAGCAATGTTCTGGCCTACTATGTTAGCCTTCCATCTCCAAGGCTGCCCGGCACAGGCAGGACCCATGTGATACCTATCTTCTCTCTGTTTCTGTCACTGAGAGTTACAAATAAAAGTCCTTGGCCTTCCTTCTCTTTAAGTAGCAGCTTTACCCAGACAATGAATATCCATCTATGGATGCCTGTGAACAAGTCTTATTACTTTGTAAACCTGGAATGTACTATGTATAGCCAAAATAGCAAAGTTACATGTTCAAATGTCCCCATCTCTGCTTGGTGAAAAGTTGCCATCTTTCCAAAGGACCATGAATCCCAGGCCTATTGCAGAACACCATCCATCACCCATATCAGCATCACAGGGACATAAATAATGGCGTTTAGACTTGGATTCTTTAACATTACCATCCTTGCGGGAACTCGTGTGCCTAAGAACAGCCCATTTTTCATAGCCAACACCATCTCTCCCTCTTTATACGTGGTAATTTATTTTCTGTGAACGCGGGCATGACTTACCATGACTCAATCATTCTACTCAAAAATATATAATAAAATCTTTCAGAGAAAAAACATGAAGAGGAACTTTAGCTGCATTCCTTTTAACATTTTTCAACAAATAGTTTAATCAGGAAAGGCCAGCCTAAATCCCCATGAGAGTCTGGATCGAATTGTGATGTTAGAATGCCGAGAGGTGTAAAATCCAGCTCTTTTCTCCCATCTAATTCCTCATCAGGTCAAGCTGATAAAAAAGGCCATCCCCAACTTCTTGGGCCTTAACAGGGGGCTCACCCTGCATACAACTCTTAGCTTCTATCCCATTTTGCCATTTGTTCTTTGCTACTCTGCATGGTCACCTCAGTTATAAAGAGAGGAGCTAATCTCCCTTGAGCAAGCAACTACATCATTTCTTTCACCAAATAGGGTAGGTATAAAGAAAATTTCATTGAGCGGACAGAGTTACCTTGGAAGACCACAGAAAAACACTGAAACGTCCTTGGACAATTAATCTGACTGAATAAAGAGGTTTATTTTCCAGATGCCCTATTGCCCTATATCTAGTGAAGTGTGGTCCCCACTGTCCAGAAGACTAGAAGGACTGTGTCCTGCGATAAAGAGCAAGACCCCTCCCTCCCTGACTAGGTGATGATGACACTCAGATGTCCATCCCTTTAAAGCCAACTAAAACACTTGCATCTGAAAATTACAACCAAAACATTAAAAGAACCCTGACCTCTAGGTGCACTGAAGCATATGAACACTTTAGAACGTTATTCAGAGACTTCCGACCAAATTAAGACTATCTGGATGCCTTAATGTAGTGACAATTGATTTTCTAAGAAATGTTCAACTTGTATTGTGTCAAACTGATGACTTTATCATTCTCATACTAACCTTCTAGGTCAACTAGAATTCCTCTGCTCTGCTACTTTTGTCTTAAGTGTAACCTAATATTGTTGTCTTGCTGCATTCCTGTATCTACATATAGAAGTTATATTTAGAGAGTCTAGTTCACTTGACATTTTGCAAGCTTGCTGAATCTCTAGGCCAAGTCAAAGAAACAAGAACAGTATTCAGATAAGCAACTAATATTAACTTGTATGTTCCTAAACATACAGTAAGGCCCACACATAAATGAATGTAAAATTTCATAAACTAAAGAGCTATTCTCTCTATGCACATATTATAATCCCAAACACAAACATAAAAATTCTGAAAAGGCCCTTTATATAGGGCAATCATATTATTTACTCTGAAAATATATTGTCAAATCAAACTCCAAACCTTCCTCTGTGTTAGTGAGTTCGTGCTCAGTGGGTTGGGCGTTTGGTGTGCTTCTGTATAGGAGTCAGTTTTACTAATCTGCAATCTAAGAGGGGGAATAATTTTACCTCACTACTACAGGGAAAAGTCTTTGCGGTGGTTTGAAAACTTGGTCAAGTTGGTTGCATTTGGGGGAAGGCTCTGAAACCTTTATGAGGAGGAGTATCACTGGAGAAGGTTTTTCCAGGGGAAGTCTTTGGGGGTTAATAGCTTGTTTCCATTTCTTGCTTTCTCTCTCCTCTCCTCTCCTCCTCTCCTCTCCTCTCCTCTCCTCTCCTCTCCTCCTCCTTTCTTCCTCCTCTCCTCTCCTCTCCTCTCCTCTCCTCTCCTCCTCCTTTCTTCCTCCTCCCTCCCCTCTCCCCTCTCCCCTCTCCTCCTTTCCTCCTCCTCCCCTCCCTCTCTCCCTCTCCCCTCTCCTCCTTTCCTCCTCCTCCCCTCCCCTCTCTCCCCCTCTCCCCTCTCCTCCTTTCCTCCTCCTCCCCTCCCCTCTCTCCCCTCCCCTCTCCTCCTTTCCTCCTCTCCTCCTCCTCTCCTCCTCCTCCCCTCCCCTTTCTCCCCTTTCTCCCCTCTCTCCCCCTCTCCTCCCTCCCCTCCCCTCCCTCCCCCCTCCCCATCTCTCTCTCTCTCTCTCTCTCTCTCTCTCTCTCTCTCTCTCTCTCGTTCCTGTGATCCCTCTACTTTCTGACTACCAGATCAGCCTCAAACTCCTGCTGTCCTGCCTTTCTCTCCATGATGAACTACACCCCGAACACACCCATTAGCTAAGGTAATCATATTATCTATATATCCCTTCTCCAAATATAAGCAAAAGTAAACCCTTTTCTCTTCTAAGTTGAGGTTGCTCATGGTAATTGTACTGGTTAGCTTTCGTTTAGTTTGGTTTTCTTGTTATTTTTTGTAGTTGTTGTTGTTGTTCTGTTTTGTTTGTTTGTTTGCTTGCTTGCTTTGTCAACTTGATACAAGTTAGGGCCATCTGTAAAGGGAGAGAACTCATTTAAGGAAATTCCTTCTATAATCAGATTTGCAGTAGGCAGGGTATTTTCTTGATTAATGATTAATGTAGGAGAGTTGAGACTATTTTGGGCAGGATTAACCCTGGGAAGAATGTTTTTGGATTTATAAGGAAATTACTCTAGAGGCTTGAGAGATAGCTTAGCAGTTAAGACCTCTTCCAAAAGATCCTGGTTCAATTCCTAGTTCCTACATGGCAACTGACAATATCTATTATCTCCAGTTCCAGGGCATCTGATGCCATCTTCTGACCTCTATGGGCACCAGGCCAACAAGTGGTACATAGTCATGCATACACACAAAAAGCCACCCCCCACACACACACATAATGAGAAATAGAAATATAAAAAAGAGGACGGTGGCTGGACTTGAGACTGTGAGTGGGTGAAAGAGCAGCTGTCCTCCGTGTTTCTGGCCTTTCTCTGCTCCTGCTTGAGTTCCTCCCGTGGTCCTCAATCATTAGGTGTGATTGAGAATTATAAGCCAAATAAGCCCTTTTCTCTCCAAGTGGCTTTGGTCACGGTATATATCAAAACATAAGTAGCAAACTACTACAGTATTTCTGTTGCTGTGGCAACAGAGCACTGATTAGTATAGTCTTCCAAAGAAGACCAGAACTGTATCCCATGCTGTACTATATTTCACCTGCAGCTACTGGTCAGTGAAAACAGAACTCTAGATTGGGTATATATTTGGTCATCAATTCAAATTATACCCTTTTATTTTATTTACACAAAATTTCCTTTCTAATTTCAACAAAATATTTTGCCAATCAAAAAAGAACATAAGGGGTTGGGGATTTAGCTCAGTGGTAGAGCGCTTGCCTAGGAAGTGCAAGGCCCTGGGTTCGGTCCCCAGCTCCAAAAAAAGAACCAAAAAAAAAAAAAAAAAAAAAAAGAACCTAACACATTAAAATGCAGAGATTCTTGAGCATCTTCTGATACCTCAAGCATAATAGAAAAGTAACACAATTCAACAAATATCTGGGAAGCCAACATACATACCAGGATCAATATTAATGGAAATATATGATTCTGTAAGCCAGAAATGTTTAATTAAGTTGAAGATGAAAGCAATGGGATATTGCACAATTTTTATGTTCTGCATTATTTCAGCTTAAATGGACAATCCAAATAAACAGTGGGAATCTTTTTAGATGTCTATAATATGGTTACAAATAAAAATGATGTATTTAATGAAAATACTAATTTTTCAGTTGACTAAAGTATTATTTTCTTTTGTGATGTATTTACTGTCAGCTTGGTTAATCAAACATAAAATAACACTTTCCTGATCAATATTAAAATACCATGGAAGCCAGAAGATTTCATAGTGACATGTTAATGATGTACTCAGAATATCCAGCATAGATCTATCTTGAGCCCACACTGAATCGTGCCAGTTCTAGGGTCCAATGGATAAGTGAATTCCTACAGAACCTTCTGCATTTTTGTAAACACTTAAAAATAAATACATTAGCAATTATATATCACAAATATGTTTTTATTTTCTCGTTTAGTAGATTTCAAACCTTAAGGATTATATAAAGGCTATAGAATTAGTTCTTTTAATAGAGTGTTAGCCTAGCATGCACAGAGCCCAGGGGTTGGTGGTGTACACCTACAATCTCAGGACATGGGAGGAAGAAGCAAGTTCACCCTTGTCTACATGGAGAATTAGAAGCCAAGCTAAGATACTTGAGACAATGTCCTAAAAATTAATTAATCAAACAGTCAATAAGAGTGATAGACCCTAACAGAGCATAACCAAACTTGGTACACTAAACAGTAATGGTTCCATAGAGAGAATTCCCCCATTGTATGTATACAAAAAACTCTAACTCTGTGACTAGCTCTCTATAAAAGCTGCTTAGTTCTAGCACAACTATTCAAACAAGGCATACCATGTATTATGTCTATTTTTAAACATGGCAACTTATACATATTAAACATCAATGTTGCATCTACATCTGACATGTTCTGTCAAAAATTTTGCTCTTATTTTATTATCCAACTCTTACATCTGGTACCAGTAATTCCTTGGGGGCCCAGGAGTCACTAGGATAGTCACTCATGCAAACTGGCTACATCTGTCTGTTAGGTTTATTCCTTGCTTCGTATTTTTCTTCACCTCCTGCTTCAGAGAATGGAGGGTACCATTCCCACAGCTACAAAGACAGTGTGAAAATTAGTTAATGTTTTCTCCTGCCATAAAGCTGAAGATTACAGCATGTTTGGTACAATGGACTTTTAATGGCCCTCTTCAAGCTGTAAAGCTTGCCATAACCATTTATAATGAAAATATTTAATAATATCACCTAAAGGTTTATGTTTATGGAGAGTTTATTGCAAGTGGCAACTGAGTTTTAAATTGAACATATTAGTTAATTCTTTGGGGTAAGAAGATGGGGTTTTTTCACTGTTGTTTCTTAACAGTTGAAAATAGTTGTCCGTCCTGTGTGGGAGATTACCCTGGCAGAACAGGAGAAGGGTTACCTAGCTCTAGAAGTCCTTTCAGGGAACGTTGACCCTGCTTGCTTTTTCGGGAAGTAATGCTGAAGTTCCTGCGTTGTTGGTGCCCTTCACAGGCAGCTGTGTTGGTATAGTGTTGCATAGGTATGCAGGCAGCTGTGGGTCATCACTCAGTACCAGTCACAGCACGACAACAGAAAGAAGCTCCATATCATTTGCTAAGAGTGTGAATAATTGAGCAAGTAAATCTAGGAACATTAGTGATAATTCTTGGACTCAATAAATACCTTTCAGTCAGTTTTTATAAAACGTCTCCCTTATATAATAAAAATCACACAGGAAAACAGCTGAAATTTAATCAATCAGCTTGCAATGTGGATATGAGAGGAATATATGGTACTTCTTATCCTAGCTATATAAGTATATATTACTTACATTTTTTTGAATAGAGCGTTGTCTTTGTGTGTATGTGTGTGTGTGTGTGTGTGTGTGTTGTGGGGGTTGCTTGCTTGTGAGTGTGCCTGAGGAGGCCACACAGTCTAATGTTGGCCATTTCCTTTATCACTATCCACCTTATATTTTGAGATACAGTCTCTTACTGAAACTGGACTTTAGAGATTATGGCTAGACTGGATGACCAAGGACTCTCTTTACTCAAGTCTCCTGGGGTTACAGATGCTTGCTACTGCATCCAGCTTTTACATAGGTCTAGAAATCCAGATTCACTTTTCATGCTATCATAGTGTCTTAGTTAGGGTTTCTATTACTATGAAGAGACACCATGACCATGATAATTCCTAATAATGAAAACATTTGATTTGAGCTGGCTTACAGTTTCAGTGATTCAGTCTACTCTCATCATGGCAGGAAACATGGTGTTATGCAGGCAGATGTGGTGCTGGAGAAGAAGCCCAGAGTTCTACTATATGGGCAAGAAGCAGGAAGAAAGAAACTTATGCTGGGCCTAGATTGAGCTTCCAAAACTTCAAAGCCAGCCCCCAGTGACATACTTCCTTCAAGAAGACCATACTTACTCCAACAGGGCCATGCCCCCTAATAGTACCACTCTCTGTGAACCTTTGGGAGCCATTTTCATAAAAAGCACCATACATACTGTTGTGCAGAAATTTTGTCTGAGATAAAACTGCCCATCTTAGAGGGAAGCTCATTAAGACATGGGATGTTCTAAAAAGAGAAGAAACATTCCATCCTGCAGGGCTGCTGGCAAAGCATGGAAAAAAGCAACTAAATAGCTTCAGGAAGTTCCTGAAACTAACTGGATTCACTATAGCCTTCCCTCCTAACATCTTTGAGCTATAAAGACTGCTGAAAGATAGTCTTAGACAATCTAAGCTGCCTAGAAGAGACTCATACCTATACAGATGGCTGGAAAAAGCAGGGACCAGAGCATCTACCTTAAAGAAGCAGAAACAAACCATGTTCCCTAAAAGATACAGAAAAAAGCGAAGCTGCTAAAAGAGACTCAGATCGACTGACTTCCTGGGAAAGGGCGCTCACAAACCTGTTGAGCTGCCTGCACTACGGGTTTATAGGTTTCCTGACACCATGTTGGCTTTGGTGATACAGCTGTATTTGAGTCATTTTTGCTCAATAATATTTCCCCCAAATTCTCATCACCCTAATAAAACTCATTGGCCCATGAAAAGGAATTTTCATCCCTTAGCTAAACCACCTAAATGGCACAGATATAGTATCCAAATTAACAAAATCAGAAATTAAAAGAGAGTTGTAACAACAGAAATTGAAGAAATTCAAAAAGTCATTAGTTCTTACAACAAAAGCCCATACTTGAAAAAACTGGAAAATCTAAAGGAAATGGATAATTTTCTAGACAGATACCATGTACCAAAGTTAAATCAAGATCAAGTAAACTATCTAAACAGTTCCATAAGCCTTAAGGAAATAGAAGAAATCATTAAAAATCTCCCATACAAAAGACCCCAGGGCCCAGATGGTTTTGAAAATCTACCAGACTTTCAAAGAAGAGCTAATACCAATACTCCCCAAACTACTCCTTAAAATAGAAACAGAAGGAACACTATCTAATTCATTCTATGAAGCCACAGTTATTCTGATACCTAAACCACACAAAGACCAAAGAAAGAAAACTTCAGATTGATGACTCATTTCTTTTATGAACATTGATGCAAAAATACTCAATAAAATTCTCACAAACTGAATCTAAGAACACATCAAAATCATCATTAATTATGATCAAGTAGGTTTCATCCCAGGTATACAGGGATGGTGCAATATAGGAAAGTCCGTCGATGTAATCCATTATATAAACAAACTTAAAGAAAAAAATCATATGATCATCTCATTAGATGTTGAAAAAGTCTTTGAAAAACTTCAATACCCCTTCATGTTAAATGTCTTGGAGAGATAAGAAATGTCTCTCCAAATACATACATAACATAATAAGAGCAATATACAGCAAGTCAACACCCAGCATTAAATTAAATGAAGAGAAACTTGAAATCGTTCCTACTAAAATCAGAGGCAAGACAAGGCTACCCACTCTCTCCTTATATATTCAATATAGTACTTGAAGTTGTAGCTAGATCAATAAGAGAACAACGAAGATCAAATGGATAAGAATTGGAAAGAAGAAGTCAAGGTATCACTATTCAAGAATGATATGATAATATTCATAAGTGCCCCCCAAAATTCTACCAGAGAACTCCTACAGCTGATAAACAACTTCAGTTAAGTACCTGGGTAGAAAATAAACTCAAACAAACAATACCTTTTCTTTGTACAAATGATAGTTGGACTAAAAAAGAAATTAGGGAAACAACACCTAACAAATAATATAAAATACCTTGGTTTATGTGATAGTTTGTATATGCTTAGCCCAGGGACTGGTACTATTAGGAAGTATGGCCCTGTCGGATTGAATGTGGCCTTTTTGGTATAGGTGTGTCACTGTAGGCATGAGCTTTAAGAGCTTCATCATAGTTGCCTGGAGGCAGTCTTCTCCTAGCAGCCTTCAGATGAAGCTATAGAACTTTCAGTTCTGCCTGCACCATATCTGTCTGGATATTCCTGCCTTGATAATGGACTGAACCTCTAAACCTGTAAGCCAGCCTAAATAAAATGTCCTTATAAGAGTTGTCTTGTGGTATCTCTTCACAGCAATAAAACTGTAACTAAGATAGTGTAACTCTAACTAAGCAAGGGGAAAACCTATATGACAAGAACTCCAAGTCACTAAAGAAAAAAATTGAAGAAAACCTCAGAAGAAGGAAAGATTTCCCATGCTCATGGATCAGTAGGATTAACATAGTGTAAATGGTGATCTTCCCGAAAGCATTCAATGCAATTGCCATCAAAATTCCAACCCAATTCTTCATGTACAAGAAATGTAGAATTCTCAACTTCATATGGAAAAACAAAAAAAAACCCAGGATAACAAAAACAATCTCAACAATTAAAGAGCTTCTTGGGGAATCACCATTCCTGACCTTAAGCTGTACTACAGAGCAACAGTGATAAAAACCACATGCTATGGTACAAAAACAGACAATTCAATCAGTATAATAAAGTCAAAGATCCAGAAATAAACCCACACACCTATGGACACCTGATCTTTGACAAAGAAGTCAAGACTATACAGTGGGGAAAAACGCATTTTCAACAAATGGGACTGATTCAACTGTTAGTCAGCTTGTAGAAGGATACAAATTGACCCATTCTTTTCTCCTTGTACAAAGCTCAAGTCCAAATAGCATCAAGAATCTCCACATAAAACCAGATACACTGAATCTAATAAAATAGAAAGTGGGAAAGAGCATGGAGTACATTGGCACAGGGGAATATTTCTCAAACAGAACACCAATTGCTCAGGCTCTAAGTTCAACAATTAATAAATGGGACCTCTTGAATCTAAAAAGCTTCTTCTGTAAGTCAAAGACATTGTTGATAAGACAAAACAGCAACCTACAGACTGAAAAAATGTCTTTCCTAATCCTACATCCAATAGGGGATAATATCCAAAATATACAAAGTACTCAAAGTTAGACTCCAAAAAAAAAAAAAAAAGCCAATTTAAAATGATAAACAGAGAATTCTCAACAAAAGAATCTCAAATGACTGAGAAACACTTAAAGAAATGTTCAACATCCCTTAGTCTTCAGGGAAATGCAAATCAAAACAACCCTGGAGATCCCACTTTACACCAATCAGAATGGTTAAGATCAGAAAGTCATGGGACAACACATGCTGGGGAAGATGTAGAGAGGACCACCACTCTATTACTGGTGGGATTTCCAGCTGGTAAAACCATTTTTGAAATCAGCCTGTTAATTCATGAGAAAATTGGAAATAAATTTAACTGAAGACCCAAAAGATGCTCTAACACATAACAAGGACTCAGCGATTATAAACAATGACTTCATGAAATTCGCAAGCAAATGGTAAGAAGTAGAAAATAATCTCTTAAGGGAGGTAACCCAGACACAAAAAGAACACACATGGTATGTACTCACTGATAAGCAGATATTAGCTCAAAAGTTCACAATGCCCATGATACAACCCACAGACCATATGGAGCTTAAAAGGAAAGAAGACCAGGGTGTGAATGTTTCAGTCCTGCATTGAGGGAGGATGTGAGAGGAACATTCCTCCATTACTGGTGAGATTGCAAACTGGTACAACCATTCTGGAAATCAATCTGACAGTTTCTCACAAAATTGAAAATAGTTCTACTTGAAGACTCAGTGCCTTAGTTAGGGTCTTATTGCTGTGAACAGACACCATGACCAAGACAACTCTATAAAGGACAACATTTAATTAGGGTTGGCTTACAGGTTCAGAAGTTCAGTCCATTATCATAAAGGCAGGAGCATCACAGCATATAGGTAGGCATAGTGCAGAAGGAGCTGAGTTCTACATCTTCACCTGAAGGAAGCCAGAAACAGACTGAGCATCCTCAGGCAGCTAGAAGTAGTGTCTCCAAGCCAACCCCCACAGAGACACACTTCCTCCTTCTAATAAGGCCACACCTTCTAATAGTGACACTCCCTGGGCCAAACTCATGCAAATGATCACATTCCACTCCCTGACCTCCATAGGCTTGTTCCAACACATGGCTCTATGGAGACCATACCTAAACATAGTATAATTAAAAAAAGTACATTTAGTCCAACTTCCAAAGTCCCCATAGTCTATAGCGGTATCAACAATGTTAAAAGTCCAAAGTTCAGCAGATCTTCCTGGTTGCTGCCGCCGCAGAGAGCTCGTGGGCAGCACCCCACGAGCAAACTTGAGCCTCGGGACCACAGGTAAGACCAACTTTTCTGCTGCAAGAGAACTGCCTGGTGAACTCGGGACACACAGAGGCAGAATTCCTCTAGGACCGGGCACTTCCTGTGTTTACCGGGAGTCCCACACCCATGGATCCTGGCCCGCAGCAGCTCTCTGCTCCCAGACCCCGTGGGAGAGAGACCCCACCACCTGGTCAGGTGGGCACTCCTGAGGCCGCAGAGCGGAAGAGACCACCAACACTGCCCACCCCTGCCCACATCCCTGGCACAAGAGGAAACTGTATAAAGTCTCTGGGTTCCCGTGGGGGAGGGCCCAGGAGCGGCAGGACCCCTGCCCCTGAGACACCGCCGGAACCTGAAGGAACAGACCCCATAAACAGTTCTCTGCACCCAAATCCCGCGGGAGGGAGTGCTAAACCTTCAGAGAGGCAGACACGCCTAGGAAACCAGAAGAGACTGCACTCTGCACACATCCTCGGACGCCAGAGGAAAACACCAAACGCCATCTGGAACCCTGGTGCACTGAAGCTCCCAGAAACGGCGGCGCAGATCTTCCTGGTTGCTGGCGCTGCAGAGAGCTTGTGGGCAACACCCCGCGAGCGAACGTGAGCCTCTGGACCACAGGTAAGACCAACTTTTCTGCTGCAAGTGACCTGCCTGGTGAACTCAAGACACAGGCCCACAGGAACAGCTGAAGACCTGTAGAGAGGAAAAACTACACGCCCGAAAGCAGAACACTCTGTCCCCATAACTGGCTGAAAGAAAACAGGAAAACAGGTCAACAGCACTCCTGACACACAGGCTTATAGGACAGTCTAGCCACTTCAGAAATAGCAGAACAAAGTAACACTAGAGATAATCTGATGGCGAGAGGCAAGCGCAGGAACCCAAGCAACAGAAACCAAGACTACATGGCACCATCGGAGCCCAATTCTCCCATCAAAACAAACGTGGAATATCCAAACACACCAGAAAAGCAAGATCTAGTTTCAAAATCATATTTGATCATGATGCTGGAGGACTTCAAGAAAGACATGAAGAACTCCCTTAGAGAAACACAGGAAAACAATAATAAACAAGTAGAAGCCTACAGAGAGGAATCGCAAAAATGCCTGAAAGAATTCCAGGAAAACATAAATAAACAAGAAGAAGCCCATAGAGAGGAGTCACAAAAATTCCTGAAAGAATTCCAGGAAAACACAATCAAACAGTTGAAGGAATTAAAAATGGAAAAGCATTCAAGAAAGAACACATGGAAACAACCCTGGATATAGAAAACCAAAAGAAGAGACAAGGAGCTGCAGATACAAGCTTCAACAACAGAATACAAGAGATGGAAGAGAGAATTTCAGGAGCAGAAGATTCCATACAAATCATTGACCCAACTGTCAAAGATAATGTAAAAGCGGAAAAAGCTACTGGTCCAAAACATACAGGAAATCCAGGACTCAATGAGAAGATCAAACCTAAGGATAATAGGTATAGAAGAGAGTGAAGACTCCCAGCTCAAAGGACCAGTAAATATCTTCAACAAAATCATAGAAGAAAACTTCCTAACCTAAAAAAGAGATACCCATAGGCATACAAAAGCCTACAGAACTCCAAATAGATTGGACCAGAAAAGAAACACCTCCCGTCACATAATAGTCAAAACACCAAACGCACAAAATAAAGAAAGAATATTAAAAGCAGTAAGGGAAAAAGGTCAAGTAACATATAAAGGCAGACCTATCAGAATCACACCAGACTTTTAAGCCAAAACTATGAAGCCCAGAAGATCCTGGACTGATGTCATACAGACCCTAAGAGAACACAAATGCCAGCCCAGGTTACTGTATCCTGCAAAACTCTCAATTACCATACATGGAGAAACCAAGATATTCCATGACAAAACCAAATTTACACAATATCTTCCTACAAATCCAGCACTACAAAGGATAATAAATGGTAAAGCCCAACATAAGGAGGCAAGCTATACACTAGAAGAAGCAAGAAACTAATCGTCTTGGCAACAAAACAAAGAGAAGAAAAGCACACAAACATAACCTCACATCCAAATATGAATATAACAGGAAGCAATAATCACTATTCCTTAATATCTCTCAACATCAATGGCCTCAACTCCCCAATAAAAAGACATAGATTAACAAACTGGATCATAGCGAGGACCCTGCATTCTGCTGCCTACAGGAAACACACTTCAGAGACAAAGACAGACACTACCTCAGACTGAAAGGCTGGAAAACAACTTTCCAAGCAAATGGTCAGAAGAAGCAAGCTGGAGTAGCCATTCTAATATCAAATAAAATCAATTTTCAACTAAAAGTCATCAAAAAAAAATAAGGAAGGACACTTCATATTCATCAAAGGAAAAATCCAGCAAGATGAACTCTCAATCCTAAATATCTATGCCCCAAATACAAGGGCACCTACATGCGTAAAAGAAACCTTACTAAAGCTCAAAACACACATTGCACATCACACAATAATAGTAGGAGATTTCAACACCCCACTCTCATCAATGGACAGATCATGGAAACAGAAATTAAACAGAGACATAGACAGACTAAGAGAAGTCATGAGCCAAATGGACTTAACAGATATTTATAGAACATTCTATCCTAAAGCAAAAGGATATACCTTCTTGTCAGCTCCTCATGGTACTTTCTCCAAAATTGACCATATAATTGGTCAAAAACGGCCTCAACAGGTACAGAAAGATAGAAATAATCCTATCGTGCTACTGGACCAACACGGCCTCAAAGCTGGTCTTCAATAACAATAAGGAAGAATGCCCACATATACGTGGAAATTGAACAGTGCTCTACTCAATGATAACCTGGTCAAGGAAGAAATAAAGAAAGAAATTAAAAACTTTTTAGAATTTAATGAAAATGAAGGTACAACATACCCAAACTTATGGGACACAATGAAAGCTGTGCTAAGAGGAAAACTCATAGCGCTGAGTGCCTGCAGAAAGAAACAGGAAAGCAGCATATGTCAGCAGCTTGACAGCACACCTAAAAGCTCTAGAACAAAAAGAAGTAAATACACCCAGGAGGAGTAGAAGGCAGGAAATAATCAAACTCAGAGCTGAAATCAACCAAGTAGAAACAAATAGGACCATAGAAAGAATCAACAGAACCAAAAGTTGGTTCTTTGAGAAAATCAACAAGATAGATAAACCCTTAGCCAGACTAACAAGAGGACACAGAGAGTGTGTCCAAATTAACAAAATCAGAAATGAAAAGGGAGACATAACTACAGATTCAGAGGAAATTCAAAAAATCATCAGATCTTACTATAAAAGCCTATATTCAACAAAACTTGAGAATCTACAGGAAATGGACAATTTCCTAGACAGATACCAGGTACCGAAGTTAAATCAGGAACAGATAAACCAGTTAAACAACCCCATAACTCCTAAGGAAATAGAAGCAGTCATTAAAGGTCTCCCAACCAAAAAGAGCCCAGGTCGAGGCGGGTTTAGTCAGAATTCTATCAGACCTTCATAGAAGGCGTCATACCAATATTATCCAAACTATTCCACAAAATTGAAACAGATGGAGCATTACCGAATTTTTTCTATGAAGCCACAATTACTCTTATACCTAAACCACACAAAGACCCAACAAAGAAAGAGAACTTCAGACCAATTTCCCTTATGAATATCGACGCAAAAATACTCAATAGAATTCTGGCAAACCGAATCCAAGAGCACATCAAAACAATCATCCACCATGATCAAGTAGGCTTCATCCCAGTCATGCAGGGATGGTTTAATATACGGAAATCCATCAACGTGATCCATTATATAAACAAACTGAAAGAACAAAACCACATGATCATTTCATTAGATGCTGAGAAAGCATTTGACAAAATTCAACACCACTTCATGATAAAAGTCCTGGAAAGAATAGGAATTCAAGGCCCATACCTAAACATAGTAAAAGCCATATACAGCAAACCAATTGCTAACATTAAACTAAATGGAGAGAAACTTGAAGCAATCCCACTAAAATCAGGGACTAGACAAGGCTGCCCTCTCTGTCCCTACTTATTCAATATAGTTCTTGAAGTTCTAGCCAGAGCAATCAGACAACAAAAGGAAGTCAAGGGGATACAGATCGGAAAAGAAGAAGTCAAAATATCACTATTTGCAGATGATATGATAGTATATTTAAGTGATCCCAAAAGTTCCACCAAAGAACTACTAAAGCTGATAAACAACTTCAGCAAAGTGGCTGGTATAAAAATTAACTCAAATAAATCAGTAGCCTTCCTCTACAAAAAAACAAGCCGAGAAAGAAATTAGGGAAACGACACCCTTCATAATAGACCCAAATAATATAAAGTACCTCATTGTGACTTTAACCAAGCAAGTAAAAGATTTGTACAACAAGAACTTCAATGCTCTGAAGAAAGAAATTGAAGAAGACCTCAGAAGATGGAAAGATCTCCCATGCTCATGGATTGGCAGGATTAATATAGTAAAAATGGCCATTTTACCAAAAGCGATCTACAGATTCAATGCAATCCCCATCAAAATACCAATCAATTCTTGAAGAGTTAGACAGAACAATTTGCAAATTCATCTGGAATAACAAAAAACCCAGGATAGCTAAAACTATCCTCAACAATAAAAAGGACTTCAGGGGAATCACTATCCCTGAACTCAAGCAGTATTACAGAGCAATAGTGATAAAAACTGCATGGTATTGGTACAGAGACAGACAGATAGACCAATGGAATAGAATTGAAGACCCAGAAATGAACCCACACACCTATGGTCACTTGATTTTTGACAAAGGAGCCAAAACCATCAAATGGAAAAAAGATAGCATTTTCAGCAAATGGTGCTGGTTCAATTGGAGGTCAACATGTAGAAGAATGCAGATCGATCCATGCTTATCACCCTGTACAAAGCTTAAGTCCAAGTGGATCAAGGACCTCCATATCAAACCAGACACACTCAAACTAATAGAAGAAAAACCAGGGAAGCATCTGGAACACATGGGCACTGGAAAAAATTTCCTGAACAAAATACCAATGGCTTATGCTCTAAGATCAAGAATCGACAAATGGGATCTCATAAAATTGCAGAGCTTCTGTAAGGCAAAGGACACTGTGGTTAGGACAAAACGGCAACCAACAGATTGGGAAAAGATCTTTACCAATCCTACAACAGATAGAGGCCTTATATCCAAAATATACAAAGAACTCAAGAAGTTAGACCGCAGGGAGACAAATAACCCTATTAAAAAATGGGGTTCAGAGATAAACAAAAAATTCACAGCTGAGGAATGCCGAATGGCTGAGAAACACCTAAAGAAATGTTCAACATCTTTAGTCATCAGGGAAATGCAAATCAAAACAACCCTGAGATTTCACCTCACACCAGTGAGAATGGCTAAGATCAAAAACTCAGGTGACAGCAGATGCGGGCAAGGATGCAGAGAAAGAGGAACACTCCTCCATTGTTGGTGGGATTGCAGACTGGTACAACCATTCTGGAAATCAGTCTGGAGGTTCCTCAGAAAATTGGACATTGAACTGCCTGAGGATCCAGCTATACCTCTCATCCAGCCCCAACACATAAAAAAGACACGTGCTCCACTATGTTCATCGCAGCCTTATTTATAATAGCCAGAAGCTGGAAAGAACTCAGATGCCCTTCAACAGAGGAATGGATACAGAAAATGTGGTACATCTACACAATGGAATATTACTCAGCTATCAAAAACAACGACTTTTTGAAATTTGTAGGCAAATGGTTGGAACAGGAAAATATCATCCTGAGTGAGCTAAACCAATCACAGAAAGACATACATGGTATGCACTCATTGATAAGTGGCTATTAGCCCAAATGCCTGAATTACCCTAGATGCCTAGAACAAATGAAACTCAAGACGGATGATCAAAATGTGAATGTTTCACTCCTTCTTTAAAAGGGGAACAAGAATACCCTTGGCAGGGAAGAGAGAGGCAAAGATTAAAACAGAGACTGAAGGAACACCCATTCAGAGCCTGCACATGTGGCCCATACATATACAGCCACCCAATTAGACAAGATGGATGAAGCAAAGAAGTGCAGACCGACAGGAGCCGGATGTAGATCGCTCCTGAGAGACACAGCCAGAATACAGCAAATACATAGGCGAATGCCAGCAGCAAACCACTGAACTGAGAATAGGACCCCCGTTGAAGGAATCAGAGAAAGAACTGGAAGAGCTTGAAGGGGCTCGAGATCCCATATGTACAACAATGCCAAGCAACCAGAGCTTCCAGGGACTAAGCCACTACCTAAAGACTATACATGGACTGACCCTGGACTCTGACCTCATAGGTAGCAATGAATATCCTAGTAAGAGCACCCTGAGTCCTGCTAAGAGTGAACCCCCAGTGAACTAGACTGTTGGGGGGAGGGCGGCAATGATGGGAGGGTGGGGAGGGGAACACCCATAAGGAAGGGAAGGGGGGAGGGGGATGTTTGCCCGGAAACCGGGAAAGGGAGTAACACTCGAAATGTACATAAGAAATACTCAAGTTAATAATAAAAAAAAAAAAAGTCCAAAGTTCAAGGTCTCTTCTGAGATCCATCAAATCACTTCACTGTAATCCCTGAATTAAGACAGGCAACCAGCTTGGGTAAACTTCGAATTCTGCCATCTCCATGTCTAACGTTAAATCGGTCTTCAGCAGTCTTTGACTGCAACAAAGTTCTTTCTCCTGAGCTGGTTCCACTCCCTGTTAGCAGCTTTCCTCAGCAGATAGCCCATGGCTCTGGCATCTTTAACATAGTTGGGTCTCCAAGGCAGCTTGTTTCAATGTCTTAGATCCACACATGATCCTCCAAAGGGCTGGATTCTCTAGCTCTACCCTCTGTAACACTCAGGTTGTTCCATTCCACTGCCTCAGCTGTTCTTGGTGATCATCCCATGGTACTGGCATCTCCAATACACTGGGGTTTTCCGACACAATTAGGCTTCACCAGTAACCTCTCACAGGCTCTCCTCATAGTGCCAAGCCTCCACTCCTTTTCATGACCCCTTCAGCCCTGGGCCATCAATTGCAACTGAGGGTGCACCTTCACCAATGGCCTTCCACAGTCTCTCACAGTACCCAGCCTCAGCTGCTCTTCATGACCCCTTCATGCCTTCAAAACTAGTACCACCTGGGTGACTCTTACACATTACCAAGTCCAACCACAGCACAAGATACAACCTTGGCTAACTCTGAAATACAGCCTCTTTGTGCTCTCAAAAACACTTCCCAGAAGATTTTACCACAAAGATTCTGGTCTCTTCTTAATCACCACTAATTTCTTAGCTGCAGCTGACCAACATCAATTGTCCAAGTAGTCTCCCTCTCTTCTTGCATATAAAGCCAGAGACACGTGGCTGAAGCTGCTGAGTTCTGCTACTTGCAGGAGCTGGAATGTAGCCCCCTTGTTCTATCACATTGTCACCAGCTTCCTCTTTTCTAACTCCTTCACTGCCTAAGCTTGGCTGTCCTGGATCTTGCTCTGTTGATTGACCTTGAATTTAGAGATCTGTATGTCTCCTGGGACTAAGTTGCATGGAGCTAATTTAGCTGGGTGGGATCCTGTCCCAAGGTCATTACTTCCTTAATTCAATTTAATATCCTTGAACACAGGATTCAGCTTCATTTCACTTCCTGGTGTCCCTTTAATACTCGAACCATATATTTTGTTTATTTTCCTTTTTCAACATCCCTTTTTTCATTAAAATGTTCTTCGTGAAAGTGAATTTTAGTAACCACACAACAGAATTTACACCAGGCTGATTTGAGACTTCCTTTTCAAAGCAATTAATTTAAATCTCTTCACCTTAACCTCAAGCATACTCTTTGGACACTGGCAAAAAGCAGCCACATTTTTCCCCAAAATACCACAAAAACAGTCTTTAGGCCACATCCTAAAATTCTTCTTCACTGAACCATCTTGGGCCAGGTCCAAACATTTTAAATTACTCTCAGTAACAAAGTCTTCCACATTCCTACTAAGATAGCCCATTAAGCCCCATTTAAAGCAGCATTCCACTGCTTCCCAAATCCAAAGTCCCCAAATCCACATTCCTCCAAACAAAAGCTTTATCAGGCCTATCACAGCAATACTCCATTCCCTGGTACCAACTTGTCTTAGTTAGGGTCTTATTGCTGTGAACAGACACCATGACCAATGTAAGTTTTATAAAGGACACCATTTAATTGGAGCTAGCTTACAGGTTTAGAGGTTCAGTCCATTATCATCAAGGCAGGAGCATGGCAGCATGGTGCAGGAGGAACTGAGTTCTACATCTTTATCTGGAGGAAGCCAGGAACAGACTGAGCATCCTCAGGCAGTTAGGAGGAGGGTCTCCAAGCCCACTCCCACAGTGACACTCTTCCTCCAACAAGACCACACCATCTAATAGTGCCACTCCCTGGGCCAAGCACATGCAAACCATCACCCAGCTATACTGCTCCCGAGCATATACCCAAAAGATGCTCCACTATACATAAGGACACATGTTTCATTATGTTCATAGCAGCCTTATTCATAATAGCCAAAAGCTGGAAGCAACTCAGATGTCCCTCAACCAAAGAATGAATACAGAATGGATGCAGTTCATTTATACAAAGGAAAACAGTCAGCTATCAAAAATAAAGACATCATGAAATTTGCAGGAAAATGTATGGAACTAGAAAATATGATGCTGAGTAAAGTAACCCAGAACCAAAAGGACAAACATGGTATGTACTCACTAATAAGTGGGTAATAGCCCAAAAGTACAGAGTATCCATGATATACAACCCAAAGACAGTAAGAAGTTTAACAAGAAGGAAGGCCCTAGTGAGGATGCTTCAATGCCACTTAGAAATGGGAACAAAATAATCATGGGAAGCAAAGGGAGGGAGGGACCTGAGTGGGAGAGAGGAAGGAAAGGGGAAGAGGAGCAAAGATCTTATATTGGGGGGTGGGGGCAGGAAAGAAGCCCAGAGGATCAAGAGAATGAATGAAAATATGCATTTGCTGGGAGTTAAAGTAACCTCTAAAATGTCCCCTGGTCCTGGGATGTGAGAGGCCAAAATGTCCAACAGTGGGGAAATGGAACCTGAAGAATTCACCTCCAGTAGTCATACAGGACCACCAGGGGAGGGATGGGGACACCAACCCACCTACAAAACTTTTGACCCAAAATTGCTCTCGTCCAAAAGAAATTCAGGGACAAAAATGGAGCAGAGAAAGAAGGAATGGCTGACCAGAACTGGGACCAAATTGGGATACATCCCATGTGTGGGCAGTAGCCCTGACACTATTACTGATGCTGTGCTGTGTTTGCAGACAGGAGCCTAGCATGGCTGTCCTCTGAGAGGCTTTATCAGCAGCTGACTGAGACAAATGCAGATACTTACAGCCGACCATTGGACTGAGGTCTGGGACCCCTATGGAAGAGTTAGAAGGATTGAAAGAGCTGAAGGGGATTGCAACCTCCTAGGAAGACCAACAGCGTCAACTAACCTGGACCCCTGGGGGCTCCCAGAGACTGAGCCACTAACCAAAGAGCATACATGGGCTGGTCTGAGGCCCTGCCACATATGTAGCAGGGGACCGACTGCCTGGTCTGCCCTCAGTGGGGGAGGAAGCATGTAATCCAGTAGAGACTTGATGTCCCAGAGAAGGGGGACATCCAGGGGGAGGCACCCTCTAAGAGTCAAAGGGTAGGAAGTATGGAATGAAGAACTCTGGAAGGGAAGATAGGGAGGGGGAGCAATATTTGGGATATAAGTAAATAAAATAATTAATTAAAATTAAAGAATATTTTAAGTTTTCAAGAATAGGGCCACCAGCATCTGTTCATAAACAAAAGAGGGACTCATCCTTCCCCAGGGATGGGTTGTGTAGCCACTAGCAAACTGTGCATACCCCTGTAAATACTGTCTCATCTATGTGTCTATAAACGAGTCTAAGGGAACCCACACCCACTGGGTCACCAAAACCCAAAGGACAACATGAAAGCAGAGAGGGACAAGATGAGAAGAGAAGGGAGATTCACAGGAGGAGGTGAGAGTAATCGAGTAAATATGATCAAAATACACTAATGGGATGTATGAAAATTTCACAATGAAACCCATGATCTTGTATAGTTAATATATGTTAATTAAAATCATTCTAAAAATAAGAAAAATAATTTTATGGGTTTTATGGTTGAGGATAACCAAAACATAAGGAACTATATTAAAGAGTCACAGCATTAGGAAGGTTAGAACCACTGTTTTAGAAGAAGAGACTAAAGGAAAGCAATAAACAGCACATGAATGAGGAGACATATCTGTGTACATCATGTAGTAGTTATGGGTATGAGATATTGTGAATACAGTAATATCTACTGATTTGTATATTATAGAAGAAAATATAACTCAATTTTAAGGTTAATTGAGTTACTTTATACAAGTAAAATAAAAATTTTTTCATTTAACATGTCTCTGTCTGTCTACCTGTGGGCATGTGAAGGTCAGAGGACAAATTACAAAAATGGTTCTCTCCTTTCACTACCTGTATTCAGGAAACTGAACTCAGATCATTGAGCTTATTGACAATACCTTTACTCTCTGAAACTTCACACCAGGCCATTTCTCCAGTTTAAAATAAGAAATATTTAAAATATATAATAAGCTCTATTGAGAAGACACAGAAAGAGAGAGGGGCTTGAAAAAATACTAAGATCCCAGATAGGAACATAAAGAAAAACTATTTGTCTTTAGTTAGGGTTTTACTGCTGTGAAGAGACACCATGACAAAGGCAAGTCTTATAAAGGACAACATTTAATTGGGGCTAAATTACAAGTTCAGACCAAGTTAGGAACATGGCAACATCTAAGCAGGCATGGTACAGGAGGAGCTGAAAGTTCTACATCTTAATCTGAAGGCTGCTAGCAGAATACTGGCATCTGGGCAGCTCAAATGAGGGTGTTAAAGCCCATGCCCACAGTGACACACCTACTCCAACAAGGCCATACCTTCTAATAGTGCCACTCCCTGACCTGAGCATATATAAACCATCACATCCTATTCCCTGGCCCCCATAGTCTTGTTCAAACTTATGAATCTATGGGGGGCCGTATCCAAACATAGCATAATGCAGAATACATTTAGTCCAACTTCAAAAACCTCCATAGTCTATAGCTGTCTCAATGTTAACAGTCCAAAGTTCAAATCTCCTCTGAGATCCATCCAATCATTTAACTGTAATCCCCAAAGCAAGACAGGAAACCAACTAGGCAAACTCCAAACTCTGCATCTTCCTTCATGTCTGATGTCAAAGCAGTCTTCAGATCTCCGATTTCTTTTTCATCTTTGTTCACTGCAACAAAGTTCTTTCTCCTGAGCTGGTTCCACTCTCTGTTAGCAGCTTTCCTCAGCAGATAGCCCATGGCTCTGGCATCTTTAACATAGTTGGGTCTCCAAGGCAGCTTGTTTCAATGTCTTGGATCCACACATAATCCTCCAAAGGGCTGGATTCTCTAGCTCTACCCTCTGTAACACTCAGGTTGTTCCATTCCACTGCCTTAGCTGTTCTTGGTGATCATCCCATGGTACTGGCATCTGAATACACTGGGGTCTTCCGACACAATTAGGCTTCAACAGTAACCTCTCACAGTCTCTCTTCATGGTGCCAAGCCTCAACTCCTTTTCATGACCCCTTCAGCCCTGGGCCATCAATTGCAACTGAGGGTGCACCTTCACCAATGGCCTTCCATGACCTCTCATAGTGCCAAGCTTCAGCTGCTCTTCATGACCCTTTCATGCCTTCAAAACCAGTACAGCCTGGGTGATTCTTATATATTAACAAGTATAGCTGCAGCATGAAGTACAACCTTGACTATCTCTGGAACACAGCTTCTTTGTACTCTCAGAAAACACTTCCCAAAAACTTTACCTCAATAATGATGGTCTCTTCTTAATCACCACTAATTTCTTAGCTTCATCTAATCAGCAACACTTGTCCCAGTAGTCTCCTTCTCCTCTTGACTATAAAGACAGAGACACATGGCCACACCTTCTAATAGTGTCGTTTCCTGGGCTGAGCATATACAAACCATCACACTATCAAAGGTCACAAGTAAGAAAGAGACTAGTAAATATGTATGTCACCATATAGATATAGATCCACTGTGTTGCCCAGTCAAAGTGTGGGTCCCAGTCTCCCAAGTGCTGCAGCCTGTGAGGGACTTATTTCTTATCTTCTCACAACTGCAGCATCCTTAGTCTTCCGGGAGTCTGGTAAGCCTGCCATATAGTTTCATTGTTCTCATCTTAACAGCATTACTACTCAAAGGAGGTCTTTTACACAGATTTCCTTGCTTTATTATTTCTATTCTTGTAACCATCTGATATTCTGATATTGTGCTACCTCCTGCTTATCTCAAATCTTCTTACTATAACATTTAGACCTCACTGAGGGTACATGGTATGGCAATGTGTTCTCTCTATATAAATGCCTTCCCTCTTCTTTTCCTGGTTTCATTCCCTCAGAGTTGTTCTGTCCAGCTCACAAGGTTATTTCAATGGCCGCAAGGCATTCTTTATTTGAGGCTCAGTGTGTAGCCTGGGATACACTCAAAGTTAGCTGCATCGATGAATGCCTTTTGATTTTTCCAGGCATCTCTGGAGTCCTTTCTTGGTGCTCAGGAAGATAAGAGCACCTTATATTCAGTTTACACTTTTATATCAACTAGGGATTGCTGACAGACATTCCTAGTCACTTCTGTTTATATCAAAGCATTGGCATTTGTAGTGTAATGAAAAATCTGGGGAAATGTAGACAATGATGGGATCAATCAGGTTCTGAGAGGTATTATGAACCTGAAGGCAGGGTCAGATGAGAGTCAGGCCTGCTGAGATGTCCTAGACAGGAAAGCAATTGAAGATTGGTGTGCTATGTGTGCACTTACAGGAAATACACAATAAAAATATTTTAGTAATCAGATAGAAAGGACTGTCTTTGTGAAATAACTAAATACAAAAATTACAGATATACCAGTGGATTTCCTTTATGTATACTGAAACATCTACAGATAGAAGTGAAAACAAACAATACAGACCATCGTAACAATGAGCTATCAAATGCATACAAGAAATATTAACAAAGAACACACAGACACACAGAGAAAATTGCTGTATTTTTCAGAGGACAATGAAGTTCGCAGAGGTGAGGAAAATGCCACATGGACACCATTTCTCTTTGTGGAAGGTATAATGTTTCATAGACCCAAAAGAAGGTCTTAATGGAGTACTCTTTACTACAGAAATTGATACGGAATTAAATCTAGTTAATCTAGGAGTGTGTAGCCTGGCTTTTTACCACTGTGGAAAGAAAATACACAAGATCTGAGGAGGAAACATCTGCTAATTTACAATCACATAGGTTTGTTTTTTTTTTTTACCTTCATGCCAATCATTTTTGTATTTACGTTTTATTGGGATTTAGAGTTATTAATCATTTGTCGCCTTTCACAGTTCACAATCACATAGGTTTTAATTCATGTTTGCTTGGTTTTGTAGTTTGGCCCTGGTAGAGAATACAGGGTTGAGCCAAATTACTCCCTGAAGAGGGAGATTATAAATGAAGGAATCTTGGTCTCAATATCCGTTTACTAATGTATCCCCAATGTCTTTACGTCTCCAGCTAGACCCCACATTCTGGTCCTCACCTCTGTCTGGCACAGTCAGCTCTGGACACCTCTTACCCAAATCTTTAGGGAGTGTTTAAAGCCAAGTCCTGACAAAGAATTAAACTAATACTTTTAAAATGTATATTTCTTGAAGATTTCTCTCTGTCAGTTTCTTGGTAGAAGAAGTCCTAAAATTTCACATGTATACACCAAGTAGAAAATTTCTAAATCAGTGAGTAAATCATTGATTAGTTAAAGTTGATTCTGTAATAATTAGCTACTCTCTGAAAGAAATTAAAAGTATGTCTCAGAAATATTAAGCCGGGGTTATGCCTAATCTTGTCAATTAAATAGAGTTTAGAATCCTAATTGAAACAAATCTCTGGGCACTGCAGTGAGGGCCAACTGAGGTGGGAACACCTAGGGGAGCAGGACTGTTTATTCCATGGGCTAGGGTTCCAGACTGAATCAAAAGGAGGAAACCGAAAGCCTGGCATGGTGGGATGTGCCTCTAAACTTAGCACTCAGGAGAAGGCAAAGGCAGGCATATCTCTGTGGGTCCAAATAAAAGGAATAAGAAGAAAATGGGGGAGGAGGCAGCAGAGGTGGCAGCAGCTGAGCAGGTGCCCTTATCTCAACTATAGGCAAACTCAAACGATCAGCAACATTGACCAAGTTATGCCCAAAGCTATAGAAAGGGTAGAAAGTGGATCTGAACTTGGGGATTTCACCTAAATGGACTCTATTAGAGACCCTGGTGCCTTTACAACACAGTAAGTATTTTAAAGGATGCAAGGTTGATGAGATACCTGTGCAGTTATGGATGCTGGCTGCTCTTTTAGCCAACCTAGTGAGATTCCCAGAACCTGTTCTGATCTTATTTATTTATTTATTTATTTATTTATTTATTTATTTATTTATTTATTTGCTGAGCCTGGGTCTCTATATCTCTGGCTATCCTAGAACTCCCTCTGTAGACAAGGTTGGCCATGGACTTGAAGAAATCTGCCTGCCTCTGCCTCCTGAATGTTGGGATTAAAGGAATGTACCACCCCGCCCAGCTCCATCATCTCGTATTCTTGCATATGATCTTTAAGGAAATGGTGTAGCCGTTTGTCCATTGTTAAATTATGTTATTTTATTGATTAATTTAGGAATTCCTTTTACATTCAGGGCATTGACTGCTTATCATATATAATTTGCACATATTATCTTCAATTGTGTAGATTTTATTTTCATTCTTATAGGGCCATTTTGCCATTTTATGCATTGGAGTTTTAAATTATGTTGAATACCTTACTTTTTTCATGTAGTGGGAAGCAGAATGTTACTATGTAACCAAAGCTGGCCTCAAACTTGTATTCCTTCTGCCACAGCTTTGGTGGTAAGACTTGAGGCATGTATCGCCACACTAGGAAGTCTATGTGAGACTCTTGACCTGGCTGCAAATGCAACTCAGAAGGATACACAGCCTTTCTGACAAACAGCTGCAAGACCAGGCTAAGACCACCATGTAATTGCCAACTTTACACAAAATGTAATTCAAATGGCTCATGATAATTAATTTAAAATATATGCTTACATATTATAGGTGAATAGGAGAACATATGCAGGATTCAGGGCTTAGTGAAGATTTCTTGAATTTACACCCAAATCACAATTCCTCGGTGTACTAACTAAACTCAACTTACCCATACCAAAAGTTTGTTTTGTTCAATGTGTGGTGAAGACAATAGAAAAGTAAGATGTAGACAGGTATCTAATAGAAATCCCTTATACAATAAAGAAATGATGCTCAACATTATTAACTAATATGGAAATATGATCAAATCACAAGTGGTGTTAATAATCACAATTTTAGAGTAGATAAAATATAAAATAAGAATATAAAATGCAACGAAGAAATCAGAAAAGGAGGATCATGAAAATATTGTTTAGTGCAACCATCTTTGATGACTGAATTTGAGTCATGAAACTCTGTATACAACTACCTATCAGTTGCATTCTAGGAGAATTTATGATTAAAACATTAAATAAATGTCTTGTATATACACACATTAAACCACAAGTTTATAACCATTCATGATAGCCTTATTTGTAATAGCCAAGAATGAGCTTGATTTATTTAAACAAGTATATGATTCATGAAGAAAATTCATGAATTTTTTTAGTAAAAGTAAAATAAAAATTGCTATTGTGGATTTCATTTAAAGTGGAATAAGAAGTCACTACAAATTTAGAAGTGCAGATAATTACAATGTATTAAACATCATTCCTAATTTTTCCATGGTCTTGAAAACATAACTGATCTGTTTCAGAGAAGCCAAATTTGCAACTTTCTGTGTGTTTCTAAGAGATCTAGCCTTGAGGGCAAAGGTTCTTAATCCTTGTACATTCTCAATGTGACCATCAATAATGCACATCTCTCATGTGTCTCTTAACCATCTCATTTGTTATAGGAAAAATGGGATAGCCAGTTCCTTCTAAATACAGCCACCTACTAGACAGACAGGAAATACTAGACAGAAAGTTGAACTAAACTTCTACCAAATATACCAATGTGATCATGACCACAACCCATCGCATTCCTTAGCATCATCAGCACCATCAAAAATAGTCCACGACCTGATTGGATAGGATACCACACAAGGGTGATCTCAAGCTGATAATAAAGCCTAGTCAAAAGCCTGACTGGGTAAAAACTAGTGCTTTGTTAAGTAGACATGATGTCAAACTTTCTTCAAAATACTCATAAAATTTAATCTAGAGATGAATGCTGCTCTCAAATTGCATCAGAGAGAACTCTTTTTACAGGAGGCAGCAGTTATGAAAGATTCATTACTCATCAAAGTGACAGGAATAAATGACTGTGGAGTGCTCAGTCCTAAACAAGACATTTCTAACACCCGCTCCAAGGCTCTGAGGATACCACCCAAAGTGGGAACAGAGAATATAACAGCCAAAGGACGGGAAAATGTAGCTAAAATGATTTCTTTTCTGAACATGACATGTCCGTTTCACTCATAACCTCCCTGCTGCTGTGATTGAATGCACAAGACTTTGACATGATCAGAGCACTTAAACATTTCATCATGGGAGAGGGATGTGGACTATCATTTTCTTCAGTGACACAGCCACTGATAAATGACACATGCTCCAGTAAGTAATTTCCCAACCGTGCTCATGTAAGCAAGCCCAAGTAAACTCAGTAAAGTATGCACAAAAAAGGTGTGAAACAGAAAGGGGGCTTGTTGACAATGAGGCTTTCACTGGGAGTGGGGGTGAGAAAGAGTAAGTAGAGAGGAATAAAATGACTGAAATTCATCATGCACATGTATGAAAATAGGTATTGATTGGTTAATATTGTGTTGCTGTGATAAAACTCCATGTTCAAGTAATCTTTCCATAGAGTTCATTTTGGCTTAAGAGTCTAGAGGATGCAGTCCATCACCATAGGGTGCAGAGGCTACAAGCTTTTGATGCCTACCTCTAGTGACTACCCCTCTAGCAAGGCCATATCCCCTAAACCATGCCAGAGAGTACCACCAACTGGGAATCAGGTATTCAAAGACTTGTGCAAATTTAAACCATCATAAACCGTTATCAACAAAAAATATTTTTAAAGCCTGTAACCAGCACTCTCAACAATATCAATCACAACCACCATGGGCTACCAACGACCAACAGCAACAGCTCACAGTGGCTGGTCACAATGTTGTCTTCATGGCCATTTTCCCTGGGAACTATCCTCGATCTACAACTTTCCTCATTATAAGTAACATAGATTGGTGCCTGTTCTGCTATATTCATAGATTACTCCCTAGCCCAACCATCATCAGAGAGGCTTGCTCTGGCAACTGCTGGGAACAGAAGCAAAGACTCACAGCTAAACATTAGGCAGTGCTCGGGAACTCTGCAGAAGATGGGGAGGAAAGGTTGTAGGGGCAAGAGGATTGAGAACACCAGGAGAATGTGGCCCACAAAATCAACTAAGCAGGGTTCACAGGGGCTCACAGAGACTGAATGGGGCAGTCACAGAGCCTGCATGGGTCTGTGTTAGGTCCTCTGCAAATATGCTGTGGTTATTTTGTTTGGGGTTTTCATGGGACTCTTAATAGTGGGAGTAGGGGCTGTCTCTGACTCTTTTGCCTACTCTTGGGAGCCTTTTCAACCTACTAGGTTGCCTCCTCCAACAGTGATATGTAGGTCTATGCCTAGTATTATTGCATCTTGTTCATGCATGTTCATTTCATATCCGTGGGAAGCCTGCTCTCTTTTGAAGGGAAACCAAAGAACAGTGGATCTGCAGAAGGGAGGTGGGGAAAGCTGGGTAGCATTGATGAAGGAGAGGCTGTAGTCAGGATGTATCATAGGAGAAAAGAAAAAAATGGAAAAATAAGAAACAACATTTCCAAGATTTTAACAACATGTCTATTGGTGCTTTTTAAAAAAGAACTGGCAATAATTATTACTCAGGTTTGCATGCAAGTATGTGTCATATCAAGTTAGTCATTAACACTGCATATTCTAGATTACTGTTAATGATGCACAGAATCCACAGCTACCTTTCTGCCTTTGCTGTTCGTCTCACTCTTCTGAAAATAAAACTACACTAAGCAAGCTGTTTAATCGTATGGAATTTATCTGGTTAAAGTTATTCCATTCCTTAGACTTCAATTGCTGCAGCCATGTGAAAGAAATTATACAGCTGCACTTCTGAGAAGCAAGTCCAACAGCAATGCTGTATTACAAAACGTTCTCCTGTCTGTGCTTTTTATCAAACCAATTTATTGCTGGGAAGGGAAAGGTCAGAGATCCTCAGGGGTGAGAAACTTTCAATTTGGGGACTGTTGAAGCAGGGTTGAGAAATAACCTTGGGGAAAACTTAAAGCAGACAGGTTCACAAAGCATTTCATCCAATATTATACCTACATTTAGCAAATGAAGCTCTTTCATAAGTCCTGAAGCAGCTTAACCCAGCAAGAACAGCTTGGGGCAGCAAGACAGATAAGAGCCTAATTAAAAAGCCTGCTGAGAATGGGACCCTGAGTTGTTCTGGGAAGTCTTGAGGGACTTAGACCTGTGATAAGAACCAGGGAAAGGGCCTTGGAGGTGACCCTAAGCAAGGCAATTCTTGTTTTCTGCATTTCAACAACGAATAGAAGGGGTTTGTAATTACTAGTGTTATGTTACAGAACAATACACAGGGAATTACAATATCTGACTACATCCAATGTGTTTTCACTACAAATCCCATCCTTTTCCAGAACACCTGAGGCATAAAGTCCACGTGATATAAAGTCCACGGAGCTAGGAGATGCCTGACAGCAGTGCTTCTTCTCATCGTGTAACCCAGGATGAGCATCAGGTGTTCATTTATGGGGATGTCCTGTTAAGTACACACAAACCAGACTAATTGTGTCAAATTTTAAAATGTGTGTTGAAGGCTAAACTGTATTCAAGGCTCCCCAGGTGGAAGAATAGGCCAGAGGCACTCTGAATGCAGGCTCAGAGGTAGAGGTCTGTACCAGAGCCTGTTCAACAGTGTAATAGGTGTCAAAATACAAAGCACAAGGAGGAGGCTCTCTTGTATTCGTTTTCAACCTTAAGCAGACACTACAGCTTCCTGTTTATTGCATTTCCAAATGGATTTCATGTTATCTTACTTGATTCCAATGTAGCTCAAGTGATTGATACACCGTTCCTGTCACAGGGAAATGGGAATTTTACAGCTCCAAGGTCATTTAACAATCGTGAAAAGGAGCATCGAGGGAGCTGACAAAAGAGCAATGGCAATACCTACCGGGGTCAGGGAGACCGAGCACCATCTACTCACGTCCACTACGGTTCACAGCATCTCAGTTAGCACGTGTTAGTCACCTGTTGTTTTCTCTTCTCCTAGAAAAGAAAAAATGTGCAGAGAGACTGATTATCTGTCTTAATATTATTGTCTTAATATTAAAGACCGCAACCTAAGTGTATGCTCCCAATAGAAACAACTAAATCTGCCAAGGGTCCTAAACTAAGGACTGGGTCAACTTAAAGTATCACAGCTATGAGAACAACCCTACGGAATCGGGTGTTTGGCAAATGTATCTGCAACTTCTTCTTTCTACACTACAAAAAATTACACTCCATGTGTTCCATCTGTCCTCTGCCCTAAACAGGCAAGACAATGGAACCCATGCCTTAGTAATCAAGTCCCTTTCCTGTCCACTCCTTTTGTGGGTTTTTTCCCTCGATAGCTGATGTTTTGCTCTGCCTGCCACCCAGCTCTTCCTAAGGATCCTATTTCCCTCTCCCCTTTCTCTTCTCTACTTCTTCTTTTCTTTCATTTTTAAAACTTACTGATTCTTTGTGAGTTTCATATCATGCACCCTAGTCCCACTCAACTCCCCCACTGCATCCCCTCAATTCACCCCTTGACCTTTGCAACTTCCCCTTCAAAAGCACACGCACACACACACACACACACACACACACACACACACACACACACACACCAAAAAACAAACAGCAGCAGCAACAACAACAACAATAACAAAGCCTAGAAAATATCTTATTGTGGAAGCTGTAGTGTGTCACAGTGTGTCGCTCAGAATATCACTCTGCCCACACATCTTTACTTGCAAATGTTCACTACAATGAGTTATTGGTCTAGTTTAAGATCTCTGGTTTCTGTGACACCATCAATACTAGACTCTCACTGGGACTTCTCCCGGTTATCCTGTTGTTGATCTGCGTCATGGAGAGCCTGCCTCTTTGGAGCAGCAGGACTGGCCGTTTCACACATCCCAAACATTTGCAGATGTTATAGGTTTGGGGATGGGTCATTTCAGAGCCCTGGATCTGGGCCTGCGTGGTAGCTGAGCTGCTCAGCCCTCCTGGCTCTCCCTTATTAGCACCACCAGTGTGAGCTCTCCAGCACTGTGCCAGCAAAGCCAAGCAACACTGCCATCTGCAGGAGGCAGGGTCAGCTCTCCTGCTCTCATGCCCTCAGGCTGGCTTCCCTGCAGGCATACCTCCAGACATAGATCCACTGTCTTGCCCAGTCAAAGGGTGGGTCCCAGTCTCCCAAGTGCTGCAACCTGTGAGGGACTGGGCAAGCTCACCTGCTCTCCCACCCTTGGGGCAGACTCGCCTATTTGTTTGCCATCAGAGCCAGCTCCACTGTGTTGTCCAGCCATGCAAGGCCTGCTTTCCAAAGTGCTGGTGCAAGTGAGAGATGAGGCCAGAACTCCAGAGTGCCACATCCAGTGACAGATAAGGCCAGTCCTGCACAGACTCTGCCCATCAGTGTGGTCCCTGGCAGCTGCCCCAACCAGGGATGTCCTCGTTCTCTTGTTGTAATATGAGTCATGGTCATAAGCATCACCCCTGCCTGCCTAGCCACGGTCTCAGACATGATGCTCAGCGGCAGCTCAGTCTGTGACCACACCATGGTCCCGGGTGGCAGAGCTCACCACTCACAACAAGTTACTTCTCTCAACCCTGGAGTCTGAAGTTCCATCTCTCACAGGTAGAATTTGATGAAGATGCCTGGTTAAAAACAAGAGTCCTAGAAATTTAGAGAGTTCAAACTAACAGTCTTGATGTTATAGAGGTAAACAGAATGAAAGACTAGCACTGAGCAGAACTATCGGTGAATATATTGGAGCTTTTATACTTGTGACATCTGTTTCTTGTATACTGATCTTGTCTTTGGTGCATTCAGTAAAAGTTCTTAGTATCACTGTGATTTGATTATTGGAAGTTTCTGGAAGATCTCTATGCTGATTTCTTTATTGTTACCAAAAGTATGTGTTTAAATCATTCCATCTTGTGCAAATGGCATTATTATGATTAAATATAGAATGAACTAAAATCTCAGTACATTTTTGTTAGAGAAATGTTAAAGCAATGTTGGAATCAATGCATATAAGTAGGTTCATAAAAGAGTGTCTCACTTCAGTGAAACAACCCTACAAAGTCATGTGGTATTTAAGACTTTAAAGGCATTTATTTTTTTAAATTTCATTACATTCCTGAAAGGGTTTTAGTTTAAGTGATGTCTTAGTCCTAACATAGTTTCTATTACTTCAATGAAACAGCATGACCAAAAAGGAAGTTGGGGAGGAAAGCATTATTTATACTTCCACACTCTAGTCCATCACTGAAAGAAGTTAGGACAGGAACTCAAACAGGGCAGGAGCCTAGAGGCAGGAGCTGATGCAGAGGCCATGAACGGGTGCTGCTTACTGGCTTATTCATCTTACTTTGCTCAGCCTGCTTTCTTAAAGAACCCAGGACCGCCTGCCCAGTGATGGCACCACCCATAATGGGCTGTGCCCTCCCCCATCAATCACTAATAAAGAAAATTCCTCACAGCCGGATACTATGGAGGTGTTTTCTAAATTGAGGTTCTCCTTTCAGATAACTCTAGCTTTTGTCTAGTTGGCCTGAAACTAGCCTGCACAAATAGTTATTCTTTTTGGTCAATTTTTAATTTCTACTTTAAAAATCACTAGTTTTAGTATCAGAGGCTCAAAGTCAAATATTAAAGCCAACCATTTAATGTGTTCATAGCTCTCCAGTAAGGCCGTGATAATGTTTGAAATGTTCACTTAACATTTTTAAGTGAAAGTATTATGATATTTTTCTAGTTTTTAAAATGTAATAAGTGAGGCATCTTCCACAGACACGCAAAAGGCATCATCATGGTACAATTTAGTATTGGGAAAGAAAGTTCGTTCCAGATTAGTCTCATCTATCAAAACCTTACCGAGGTACAATTTGCAGTTCAGAAAATTCAATCATCTTATCTGGTATGGCAGCAAATGATTATAATACCAGTATCCAGGAAGAGAAGTCAGGAGAATCAGTTCAAGGCCAGCCTCTGCTACATTGTGATTTTGAAAAGTCAATCTGCACTTCTCAAGACCTTGTCTCAAAATAAACAAAGCTTAAAAAGATAACTCATCCTAAGTGATCAGATTTTAAGTGCATTTATTGAACTTCATGATGACCATCATGATTAAACTTTATAGTAAGACACTCTTTGCCCACTTAAGAAAACCCCATTTCCATATTTAGCCTAAGACAGCTGCTAATTTTTGTGCTCCAATAGATTTTTCATTCTAGACATCTTATATAAACTTAATAAACAATATGTTATCTCTTGTGTCTAGCTTGTTTCAATATTTTTAACATTCACCCATGTGGTAGACATCAGGACTAAGTAGTTGTCTAGATGGTTTTACCATGTTTTGTTTGCACATTTAATAATGACAAACATCTTGGCAACTTCCTTTTTGTAGCGTGACATGCTTGGGCATCAATTCTTTATTCTTGAGAGTTGAGTTGTAATTGTGGATCTAATTATAGTAGCAATATATTAGTGTGTAGACAGCTCATTGTGTGATGTACACACAGATTATGACTTCTTCTGAGGTTAACTGTGACAGCATTCAGACTGATTGCCAATAGGTCATGGCTTACAAGTTAAATCACATGCTGAATCTGTAAAGATGGATTTTAGTCATTATAAAAAGTCTATCTGTATAAATGACTCTCAGCCTTTTTATTTCTGTCAATTTAAAACAAATATTTAACTTAGAAGATAGTTAGGCTTAGAAACCGTCAGAATCACTAATTGGGAAGCCGTAATTACATTACTGATAAAGCCAGAAATATCATCCTTAATCAGTTAAGCAATATTTGGGCACCTTATAATGAGGTTTTAAATTAATATCTGGGCTGACCTGTGACTACTTGAATCTGGAAGCAGAAGGGAATGTGAGGACGACTTTCACGTCAGCTTTTCCTCACTATCTATGACAGAAATTTCTAGAAATCTTAATTCCCACTCTCCATTCTTTCTCTTCACAGTAATGCAAATTTTAGCTGTAGCTATGTCCCACACTGTGTACTACATTTCCTCCCAGCCGTTCAGTGATGTCAGATGATGTCATGAGAGTCTTCCTCAAAGCACATGAACAGCAAAACAAACACAGGCTTATAGGGACAAGATACAATTACTGCCTCTGATGGCTGTTCTGGGCAATGGAGGGTGGGAGACACTAGGATTATAATTGATTTGTACAAGCATAAGAACATTTCTCCCTCTATGATCTCAGTGTTGTACCTTGTGTACTTAAGCCATTCGAACTTTACATTTTGCATGCAGATAACTGAGCTAGTCCTTAATGTGCAAACAAAAACAGACAGTAACTTTCTTGACATTCCATACAGTTCACCAGGGCATGCTGCCAAGGTATGAGGGCAGTGATATTTCTGCCATTAGGTACAAACCTCTGCATGGATGAAGCTCTGCTACTGACATAAGTGAGTGGGATACAGCACAGGAAACAGGAAAATAATATGTACAAGATACCCCCAAAGTCATATGCTATCAGTTTCAGTCTTAGAAACAGCACCCCTTTTATGTGTTTAAAATTAGTAATGTTTGTGAAGTCCTGCCTCTCTTCCTCTGCTAATGGAATACGACTCTTCTTTGTCAACTTTCTTCCCAGTCAGCAGGGCCTCTGAACTGAATCACTGTGTCTCCTTCTTACTGCCTCTTAAATAGTGATAATCTCATGCACTGTCTTACTTCGTGCTGTTTCACCAGCAGAATTTCTACTGAGATGGGAGAGCCTCCATCATGTGGCTGTATCTAGGAGTTGTTCATGCCTTGGCAATGGTATGGCTCACCCAATCTGTGCATGAGTATATCAAAGAACATGTGGGTGCTGAGACAAATACCACAGCTGCTAAATGGTGATAGGTTTAAATAGTTCCAAAAGCTACAACCAATAAACTCTCCAAGTTTATTTGGTCTTCATCAAAGTAATCAATATCATATTTTCAACATTTTCTTCCAGGAAGGGTATTTTCCAAAAATAAGAACAAATCATCACTTTGACATTTGCTTTACAAACTGATCAGATATGTTGACTTCCCTGTTATATTTCACCCTTTAAAGAAAACACATTGTCCAGATAAAGTGTAACTAACTCAGTGGCTGCAGAGGTTTTAAGACAGGGCAAAGGCTCTTAATGTCCCAGTAAAATCAGATTGTGGGTTCAGCTCTTTGCTCCCTTAAACATATCTTGCTGTGACAACGAATTCTACATACTAAGGACCAAATACAGTGATTTCTGACAGTGAAAAGAATTCCTCTACAGGATTTTGAATAAATTATTTTACTAAGCTCCTGGCAAATGTTTAAATGGATTCTTACATCAATCTCTAACATTAAAAATTAATCATGATAAAAGAAGTTCTCATTACTGGACTGCAGGTGGACCATTTCATCAAAAAGTAGACAATTTTAGACCATTATTAACAGAGTTTCAAACATGAAGGGAAAGCCATGGGGTTTGTTTGCAATGGGCTTTTCCCACTTTATGTTTAAATTTAAGAACAGAGTCGGTGTATTTTCACTTTAAATTGAAATTGTGTCTTGTAAAAATGTATGCTGTCTGCTGCAAAAATCTGCAGTGAATCATTGACCTGCTTAGATCTTCAGTGCTCGCTCAACAGTTTGTACAAATGGGTAAGGACAAGAAAGCAGACTCAAGTCTGAGCACTCAGTTCAGTCCCAGACAGAGGAAAGCATGCATTGGTCAAGTTAGAAGCCTACTTCAGAAAATGACCTAGGCCTGACTATGGGCACCACCAACAGCAGAATTTGTGGTGAGGCTCAGTATTAGGTGAAAGTGTGGACCCCCTTCTGTAAGTGGTAATACTCACCATAAAAACAGCAGAACCTCAGTCATTCTGACATCACCCAAGGCAACTACGTGACACATATGCTAGGATCAAGAATTCTGTGGGTGAACTATAAAGTGCCAGGATGTGCAAGCCAGCTGCTTCACAGAACCCTAGACGATTAATCCAAGAGTAGCAACTCAGTCGATTGCAGTCTTAAGAGTAAAGGGAAAGTCTTCACTGTCTTTAATATTATTCATTTGTTTGCTCTTACAAAACATTTTTCCCAATACACAGGGAAGATAACAGGCATGTGCATCAGATCAGTAAGTGTTACTAAGCAAGCATAAATCTGAATCCTGAATCAACACCACTTAATTTTCCATTTTCAACTTAACCCTGCATGTTGTCAGAGACAGATATGTACTTGGTTTTCAGAAAATGGTTCTATTGATGCTCTGCCAGAGGCCTGTAGAGTACGAGCAGAAAATAGCAGGGAATAAAGCAAAATGTGTACGGTCTGCTAGTCAGTCATCACTCTGAGGGTCAGTCTCCTACCCCTTAAGATTCTGGAAGATATGGTCCTCATTCTTACCATGGTCAAGTCTCTGTCTCTTTGGATTTGTAAATTACTGGCATGTTTTTCCCATCAGTTGCCTTTGGACCTGAAGCCAGACTGTGATGTTCCTGGTCCTCTCTTAAGATAGAGTTGCTTAATAGGAACTGATATGTGCTCATCTGGAACATCCGGGGACTCTACTGTCCACTTGCAAGAGAGCAACATCACAGGAGGTAACTGATTTGTAGACAGAACAACATGGACCACTGTAGAGAAATGAATTCAAAGAGCACAAGAAAGCAACTATGAAATTAACCTCCAATGAGCCACAGGCAGGAGGCTGATGAGAAAACAAATGCAAGACAGACCTTCCACCTTCCTGTGTTGCAGACCAATGATTCTCAACCTTCCTAATGCTGCGACCCTTTAATACAGTTCTTCATGCTATGGTGACTCCCACCATAAAATTATTTCACTGCTAATTCATAGCTATAATGCTGCTGTTATTAATTCTAATGTAAATATCTGATATTTGGGATAGCTGATGTGACCCCAGTGGGGTCAATATCCACAGGTTGAGAGTCACTGTTGTAAGCCAAGACAGTGGGCCACTGGAAGTAAGACAGAGTTATCTTTAGTGCATGATATCAGAAAGTGAAAATAAGGTACATGACCAAAAAAAACAAGGCAACTGTGAGTCATCTGTGACAGGCATTCTTATTAAAGACACTTCTCAACAGAAATGCCACATTGTCCTTTTGCCTGTTAGTTTTTATTTTCATTTGTGTGGTTTTATGGGGTCTTTCATTCAATTTTCCATTGCTTTTTTTTAGAGGAGGAGAGAAAGAACATAAAGTTTGGTGGGGAGGATCTTAGAGTTTGAGGAAAACCATAATCAAAAAATATTATGTAAATATTTTAATAGAAAAGCCATATTCATTCTTAAACATAATAGACTGAGCTCCATTACATCCCAAGACTTGTTCCCTACATACATTGACACAACACCGATGAAAGTGTGAGCCTCATTGCCACGCCTGGGGACCCGAATTTGATCCCTGGGAATTATATGGTGGAAGAGGAGAACTTACTCTGTTCTTTGACCTGAACATGTGTGCCATTGTGTATACATGCATACATGCACAAATAAATGTAAAAACGTTTTAATGAAGAAAGAATATCCTGCAGTCTCTGCCTTTGTGGCATCTACTGAGTGGGAAGATTGATAGTTGAACATGTGGTTCTCTGTCGTTATAAGTGTGAGAGACATCTCGTGTTTGATTCAGGTCACAGCATTAACCAGCACTTCTTTCCTCAGTTGCGTCTTCAATATCCATGACACACAGGGATTATGCTTACTACTAAACAGAAGAAAGCACATTAAGGCAGGAAGTGACTGAGAACAACATTTTCTGCACCCTCTTTAAAATGTACTGACTTACACTCACTTTGAAGGACTACTGTGAAACAGAGGACACGCAAAGTGCCCCGAATGACATCTGCCATGTGCCCCATATCAATGTACACAGAGACATGTGGCCCACATCAGGGATCCTCAGAGTATCCTTTGGTTTATCTTTCATTGTCAGACAACTTTGCCAGACATGCTTTGGCTTATAGACAAGAGAGGAAAGGATGACAGGAAAGGATCCGGCACAGGATACATTTACCTTTAGATGACTTGTGAGCATCAGAGTAGAAGAAAGAGCCGTTGCTTTAGAAAGAAAATTAGTCTGGAGCGAGGACAGTGAAAGAGAGGCTTATTTTCTGTTTATCAAAATTGTCAAGCAAATTGGTATTTATACCTACGGTTTTGCATACTGACTGTCACAGAGTCAGAGCTACAGAGTCTTTAAGCATGTTTCCAATATCACAGTGTGCCATACAAACTTTGATGCTCTCAGTATTTCCTGCCGAGAAGAATCCGCTCCTGGAAATGCTGCAAGCAGCGGGCACCACTCATGAATCTGAATGACAGTTTTATTAAAATTGTCTCCAGCCTTCTTGCTGGAAAAAAACTGTGCCCAAGAAAGCATAGCTTTATCCTCCTTGTGAACTCACAAAGGCAGCAATGGAAAAATATATGATGTACAAATCAAAAACTAATGAGAAAATATCTAAGAGTTTTCCCAGGCAATATGTGGAGAGGTACAGAGGTAAGACTCAGAGACTAACAAATGTATTTTACTTTCTACTAGTGTGGTCAGTTTTCTTTCCTGGTCTCCTTAACATAGACATAGTTACCTGGACATTTGTGAAAGCCTACAAATGTATTTAAATAGTGCTTCAGGCTTTAGTTTTGGGTAAGAATCATCATCCCGAGAAACAACTATGAGAACAACGGTCATGCATCTAAGACACATGGTACACCCACTCTCCAATTGCATTTTGTATAGATTACATAATTACAATGACTGTTGTGCTTTCTGCGTCGCATGAGTTAGCAATGTTCCTGCAGACTTTCAGGTATCCTTAAAGCAGACTCAGTGCAGATTCATTTACTAATAAGCATCCTTTGCCAAAGAAAACAGCTCTTTTGGCACCTGCAAAGTACAGAAGTCCTGTTGTTCATGGATTGATGCTCCCCCCCGCCCCCATTGAAAGAACTCTTGATCTCTTACAACCACAGCTACGCCTTCTCAACCTCTGATGTAATTTCTAGTTCAGACCCTGGAGATTCAGCACTGGCCCATAGTGTAGTGCTTTTTCACAAAAGCTGAATTTAAAAACTGGATAGCTTGAACAAAGAAATTTCTTATAGTTCTGAATATTAGTCCTATCTTTTATATATTGAACATCCATTATCAAACTAGTTTTACATATCTGGACAGTGTGTGTCTTTTTTATCCAGAAGCTAAAGCAATTTGTGTACCATTCCTAAAGAATTGGGATATTACACATTTGACTGTATTTTTAATCTTTAAAATAAGTTCAAATTTCTCATGTTGGCAGTTTTTAATTTCAATGTGAAGAACTCCATTTAGTCTTCTTGCTTTGTCAGACCAAGTGATGATGAATTTCTTATACTTGTTTTTTGGTCTGGAACAGTGTTTATTGCCTTTTCATTTCTGAGGGCCAGATTTTCTGGACTGCACCCTTTCTTGGCATTTTCTTTATTGTCACAATGTGGACTGTCCTTCCATGCTCCTCTGCCTTCTCTGGTTTGTACACAGGAATCTGCTGAAGGTCTAATGAGGCGTTCCTGATAAATGACTGGTCACTTGTTCATGCTATTTTCAACATTTTTCTCTTTGTGGTTAACTTTTGAGAATTGGAGGTAATATGTGTTGGGGGGCTTCTTGTCTATAGGTGGGGCTCTGTGGCTTGATGTCTATGAATCTTAGTACCCACTGTAAATTTCTAGAGAGAAAACCCTGTTTAGGTTTTAGTTATTTAGATGCAAGTGATTGAAGTCCGCACAGCGAAGGGAAAAACCCTGCTGGAGCCTGGATTTCTGCTCATTATCTCACGTTTTACTCCGTTTCTCCTGCAAATGTCCTTTACATCCCCAAATTCTCTGAGAGACTCTGGACAGAATGTCCACTTCAAGAAAGGCTTTAAACAAGGCTTTCCTCTCACCAACCTCTGTCTCCTGGCCTTTATTACCAGTGTAATAAAATGAGGGTAGATTGACCTCTCTGGCTAAAGTATTTCTTACTAAAATTATCCTTTCCACCGTATGGGAATTGACTAGCAGCAATTAAATCCATGGAAAACGTGTTTGTTTGCAACCTTAACAGTGCTCACATGACTGGTGTCAGACAGGTGCTAGAAGCTTTCAGCTCTAAAGTGTTGAGTTCATCATCATGCAAGTTAAGTATAAATTCCACCTTATAATCTTATTAAATCAGCAGTTAGCTGTTAAGCTTGTCTTAAACTTTTTAAAGAGAGACAGTTTCTAATTAGACCTGAAGAAGAGTGTTTGTAGCTAGTGACTTCTGTGAAAGGGAACAAATCATGGTATGTAGATGAAGGGAAGAGGCCACAGTGTGGGTGATGGACAAATGCAGGATCTGACTGATAGAGACTGCTTCTACTGAAGCTGAACTGCGGGCCTGGGCACGCTTATATTTTTGATGAAATTTGGACCTTGCCTACACATAATCTGTTCTAAAGTTTCCTGATATAAACCTGAAGACCTGAAATCAGTCTTTTTTTTTTTTTTTAAGAATTATATATTTATTTTAGGTATATGGGTACACTGTAGCTATCCTCAGACATACCAGAAGAGGGCATCAGTCCCCTTTACAGATGGTTTCTGGGAATTGAACTCAGGACCTCTAGAAGAGTAATCAGTGCTCTTAACTTCAGAGCCATCTCTCCAGCCCCAGAAGTCACTCTTTTGTGGTAGATGCAGCAGATTTTTCTTAGGATTTCTAACACGTGCACACTCATACCCAAACTCATACACCCAGCCACATACACACTGACACACACACACACACACACACACACACACACACACACACATATTCACACATACTAACACACACTCAACAAAGTCACATATACTCACACACACGCATACTCACAACTCATATACAAATATTCATATATACATAGACACATATTCACAGACTCACACACTAATGAACAGACTCATACTCACACACACTCAATCACACTCATACTCTCTCTCTCTCTCTCTCTCACACACACACACACACACACACACACACACACACACACACACACACACATAGCCAACACCTGCCAGGAAGTTTTCTTATTTATCAAGATAATTCAGGAATAGAATGCAGTTGGGTTTGTGCCTTTTTGTTGTTATTGACACAAGGAGATAATGGAAGAAAATGATGAATTTAAGGAAACAATAAATACATATCACAAATTTATATTTGTGATGCTCAGGGCTTATGCTCATTTTCAATGTCCCAGATATGAATAGAAGAACAAATCCAACCACTTGTTTTCTGCAAACCTCAGAATTTATTCATATTCCCCATGTGCCCTTGTTGATACGCAAAACACACCTCTCACCTCAAAGGGGATAAGAGTTTCTTTCTGAATAACCCTAACTCAGGTTATGGTGCTGACCTAGGAACACAGATTTAAGTTACCCCACTTCCAATTTGAGGACTGTTTGATGCAGGTTTTATAGTAACAGAATGAGGAAAGTTATAAATTAAGGCACTTTTCAAAAACATTAACGAGGCTGGTTATAGAAAAAGTGGGAGGGGGACTAGCCTCAGATGTTGTCTGATGGTATTCCTAGCCTTTTAGTTTGTAGAAACTATGGCTTTGTTATGTAAATAACACAAAAGGTTTTTAATCGATTAACCACAGGATGTTAGATCAGACACCTAGGTAGGCAAAGCTGGCTATTTAGGGGATAAACAGTTTTGTAATTAGACTCTATACCTGCAGCCTTCCCAGCTCTTCACATAATCATTTCATAGTCAGCTAATCAGTCTCACAGGGTTCAGATGAAGGTGTCATTTCTTTCTGGAAACTTCCATACATGTTATAACAAAGTACGGAAGAGTCTGGTATGAACCCCAGATGCCATTTGATAATATTAGTGATCACTGAGATATTGAGTCAGTTCCAGGGAAAACAACAAATTAAATTGACTAACAATGCCCCAAAGATAATAAGGTTCTAGTCCTGCAATATTCCAATCCCTCGCTATCACAGATATTCTAATTAATCAGTCAGCCTTGCAGAAAGGTCAGTAAAAGCTGGGACTCTTTTCTGGAATTTTCCTTTGCATCTTTTAAAAACTTGAAGCTTCTTCCTAAAAGGAATTAGGACGGCAGCAAAGAAGCTTGTCCATCGCTCCTGAGGAATACCTGAGCGTGGCTAGGACGTCCATCAGGAATAAAGGTGTTTTAGAGACATCTATATTGAGTACCTCTCAGTGACTAGGATTAGTCTAATTGTTTAACAATTGTCTAATTTCCTAGGAAATTGGAGTTTCCCTAAGAACCTCCTGAGGAGAGATGAAATGGTCGGTCGAGGCCCTGGGGGAATCCAGAGGAGGAACTTAACTCCAGTAGAAAGTCTTAAAACTTATCAGCTGGTCTTGCTACAGGCTGATCTTATAATGGTAGGTAAGGGTGGGGAACACACTTTGGGCAGGTTGCTTAGGCCTTTACATCTAAAGGTTCTGTTTAAACCTTAACATTGGGCTAGGATGCTGGACTTGGGTGTTCACTGGGTCTTCATCCCCTTTCCCAAGGTGGCCACAGGAAATGTTTCCTTCCCTTACTTCTCTATTGATCTCTATGGTTCAATTGGCTTATCAAGAATCAATGGCCAAATCTGGCTTTGGGGGCCATAAGTGATGACTCCCAAGGTCAGAAACATGAGGGATGCCAAGCCTAGTTGCAGATGTCCAATTACCACTATAGGCAGTTAATATTTCCAACTTGATGACCACATTTCTTTTTTTTTTTTTTTTAATTTATTTTTTTATTAACTTGAATATTTCTTATATACATTTCGAGTGTTATTCCCTTTCCCGGTTTCCGGGCAAACATCCCCCTCCCCCCTCCCCTTCCTTATGGGTGTTCCCTGCCCATCCTCCCCCATTGCCGCCCTCCCCCAACAGTCTAGTTCACTGGGGGTTCAGTCTTAGCAGGACCCAGGGCTTCCCCCCTTCCACTGGTGCTCTTACTAGGATATTCATTGCTACCTATGAGGTCAGAGTCCAGGGTCAGTCCATGTATAGTCTTTAGGTAGTGGCTTAGACCCTGGAAGCTCTGGTTGCTTGGCATTGTTGTACATATGGGGTCTCGAGCCCCTTCAAGCTCTTCCAGTTCTTTCTCTGATTCCTTCAACAGGGGTCCTATTCTCAGTTCAGTGGTTTGCTGCTGGCATTCGCCTCTGTATTTGCTGTATTCTGGCTGTGTCTCTCAGGAGCGATCTACACTTCTGCACTTCTTTGCTTCATCCATCTTGTCTGATTGGGTGGCTGTATATATATCGGCCACATGTGGGGCAGGCTCTGAATGGGTGTCCCTTCAGTCTCTGTTTTAATCTTTGCCTCTCTCTTCCCTGCCAAGGGTATTCTTGTTCCCCTTTTAAAGAAGGAGTGAAGCATTCACATTTTGATCATCCGTCTTGAGTTTCATTTGTTTTACGCATCTAGGGTAATTCAAGCATTTGGGCTAATAGCCACTTATCAATGAGTGCATACCATGTATGTCTTTCTGTGATTGGGTTACCTCACTCAGGATGATATTTTCAGTTCCAACCATTTGCCTACAAATTTCATAATCTCGTTTTTTTTGATAGCTGAGTAATATTCCATTGTGTAGATGTACCACATTTTCTGTATCCATTCCTCTGTTGAAGGGCATCTGGGTTCTTTCCAGCTTCTGGCTATTATAAATAAGGCTGCGATGAACATAGTGGAGCACGTGTCTTTTTTAAATGTTGGGACATCTTTTGGGTATATGCCCAAGAGAGGTATAGCTGGATCCTCAGGCAGTTTAATGTCCAATTTTCTGAGGAACCTCCAGACTGATTTCCAGAATGGTTTTACCAGTCTGCAAACCCCACCAACAATGGAGGAGTGTTCCTCTTTCTCCACATCCTCGCCAGCATTTGCTGTCACCTGAGTTTTTGATCTTAGCCATTCTCACTGGTGTGAGGTGAAATCTCAGGGTTGTTTTTGATTTACATTTCCTGATGACTAAAGATGTTGAACATTTTTTTTAGGTGTTTCTCAGCCATTCGGCATTCCTCAGCTGTGAATTCTTTGTTTAGCTCTGAACCCCATTTTTTTAATAGGGTTATTTGTCTCCCCAGTGTCTAACTTTTTGAGTTCTTTGTATATTTTGGAAATAAGGCCTCTATCTGTTGTAGGATTGGTAAAGATCTTTTCCCAATCTGTTGGTTGCCGTTTTGTCCTAACCACAGTGTCCTTTGCCTTACAGAAGCTTTGCAGTTTTATGAGATCCCATTTGTCGATTCTTGATCTTAGAGCATAAGCCATTGGTGTTTTGTTCAGGAAATTTTTCCAGTGCCCATGTGTTCCAGATGCTTCCCTAGTTTTTCTTCTATTAGTTTGAGTGTGTCTGGTTTGATGTGGAGGTCCTTGATCCACTTGGACTTAAGCTTTGTACAGGGTGATAAGCATGGATCGATCTGCATTCTTCTACATGTTGACCTCCAGTTGAACCAGCACCATTTGCTGAAAATGCTATCTTTTTCCATTGGATGGATTTGGCTCCTTTGTCAAAAAATCAAGTGACCATAGGTGTGTGGGTTCATTTCTGGGTCTTCAATTCTGTTCCATTGGTCTATCTGTCTGTCTCTGTAACAATACCATGCAGTTTTTATCACTATTGCTCTGTAATACTGCTTGAGTTCAGGGATAGTGATTCCCCTGAAGTCCTTTTATTGTTGAGGATAGTTTTAGCTATCCTGGGTTTTTTGTTATTCCAGATGAATTTGCAAATTGTTCTGTCTAACTCTTTGAAGAATTGGATTGGTATTTTGATGGGGATTGCATTGAATCTGTAGATCGCTTTTGGTAAAATGGCCATTTTTACTATATTAATCCTGCCAATCCATGAGCATGGGAGATCTTTCCACATTCTGAGGTCTTCTTCAATTTCTTTCTTCAGTGTCTTGAAGTTCTTATTGTACAGATCTTTTACTTGCTTGGTTAAAGTCACACCGAGGTACTTTTTATATTATTTGGGTCTATTATGAAGGGTGTCGTTTCCCTAATTTCTTTCTCTCGGCTTGTTTTCTTTTTTGTGTAGAGGAAGGCTACTGATTTATTTGAGTTAATTTTATACCCAGCCACTTTGCTGGAAGTTGTTTATCAGCTTTAGTAGTTCTCTGGTGGAACTTTTGGGATCACTTAAATATACTATCATATCATCTGCAAATAGTGATATTTTGACTTCTTCTTTTCCGATCTGTATCCCTTGACCTCCTTTTTGTTGTCTGATTGCTCTGGCTAGAACTTCAAGAACTATATTGAATAAGTAGGGAGAGAGTGAGCAGCCTTGTCTAGTCCCTGATTTTAGTGGGATTGCTTCAAGTTTCTCTCCATTTAGTTTAATGTTAGCCACTGGTTTGCTGTATATGGCTTTTACTATGTTTAGGTATGGACCTTGAATTCCTATTCTTTCCAGGACTTTTATCATGAAGGGGTGTTGAATTTTGTCAAATGCTTTCTCAGCATCTAATGAAATGATCATGTGGTTTTGTTCTTTCAGTTTGTTTATATAATGGATCACGTTGATGGATTTTCAGATATTAAACCATCCCTGCATGCCTGGGATGAAGCCTTTATTTGATCATGGTGGATGATTGTTTTGATGTGCTCTTGGATTCGGTTTGCCAGAATTTTGTTGAGTATTTTAAGGCCGATGTTCATAAGGGAAATTGGTCTGAAGTTCTCTTTCTTTGTTGGGTCTTTTTGTGGTTTAGGTATAAGAGTAATTGTGGTTTCATAGAAGGAATTCGTAGTGCTCCATCTGTTTCAATTTTGTGGAATAGTTTGGATAGTATTGGTATGAGGTCTTCTATGAAGGTCTGATAGAATTCTGCACTAAACCCGTCTGGACCTGGGCTCTTTTTTGGTTGGGAGACCTTTAATGACTGCTTCTATTTCCTTAGGAGTTATGGGGTTGTTTAACTGGTTTATCTGTTCCTGATTTAACTTCGGTCCCTGGTATCTGTCTAGGAAATTGTCCATTTCCTGTAGATTTTCAAGTTTTGTTGAATATAGGTTTTTATAGTAAGATCTGATGATTTTTTGAATTTCCTCTGGATCTGTAGTTATGTCTCCCTTTTCATTTCTGATTTTGTTAATTTGGACACACTCTCTGTGTCCTCTCGTTAGTCTGGCTAGGGGTTTATCTATCTTGTTGATTTTCTCAAAGAACCAAGTTTTGGTTCTGTTGATTCTTTCTATGGTCCTTTTTGTTTCTACTTGGTTGATTTCAGCTCTGAGTTTGATTATTTCCTGCCTTGTACTCCTCCTGGGTGTATTTGCTTCTTTTTGTTCTAGAGCTTTTAGGTGTGCTGTCAAGCTGCTGAAATATGCTCTTTCCTGTTTCTTTCTGCAGGCACTCAAGCGCTATGAGTTTTCCTCTTAGCACAGCTTTCATTGTGTCCCATAAGTTTGGGTATGTTGTACCTTCATTTTCATTAAATTCTAAAAGTTTTTAATTTTTTCTTTATTTCTTCCTTGACCAGGTTATCATTGAGTAGAGCATTGTTCAATTTCCACGATATGTGGGCATTCTTCCCTTATTGTTATTGAAGACCAGCTTTGGGCCGTGGTGGTCCCATAGCAGGCACGCATGGGATTATTTCTATCTTTCTGTACCTGTTGAGGCCCGTTTTTTGACCAATTATATGGTCAATTTTGGAGAAAGTACCATGAGGAGCTGAGAAGAACGTATATCCTTTTGCTTTAGGATAGAACGTTCAATAAATATCTGTTAAGTCCATTTGGCTCATGACTTCTCTTAGTCTGTTTACCTCTCTGTTTAATTTCTGTTTCCATGATCTGTCCATTGATGAGAGAGGGGTGTTGAAGTCTCCTACTATTATTGTGTGAGGTGCAATGTGTGTTTTGAGCTTTAGTAAGGTTTCTTTTTTTTACGTATGTAGGTGCCCTTGTATTTGGGGCATAGATATTTAGGATTGAGAGTTCATCTTGGTGGATTTTTCCTTTGATGAATATAAAGTGTCCTTCCTTTTCTTTTTTGATGACTTTTAGTTGAAAATTGATTTTATTTGATATTAGAATGGCTACTCCAGCTTGCTTCTTCCGACCATTTGCTTGGAAAGTTGTTTTCTAGCCTTTCACTCTGAGGTAGTGTCTGTCTTTTCTCTGAGGTGTGTTTCCTGTAGGCAGCAGAATGCAGGGTCCTCGCTATGTATCCAGTTTGTTAATCTATGTCTTTTTATTGGGGAGTTGAGGCCATTGATGTTGAGAGATATTAAGGAATAGTGATTATTGCTTCCTGTTATATTCATATTTGGATGTGAGGTTGTGTTTGTGTGCTTTTCTTCTCTTTGTTTTGTTGCCAAGACGATTAGTTTCTTGCCTCTTCTAGGGTATAGCTTGCCTCCTTATGTTGGACTTTACCATTTATTATCCTTTGTAGTGCTGGATTTGTAGAAAGATATTGTGTAAATTTGGTTTTGTCATGGAATATCTTGGTTTCTCCATCTATGTTAATTGAGAGTTTTGCAGGATACAGTAGCCTGGGTTGGCATTTGTGTTCTCTTAGGGTCTGACATCAGTCCAGGATCTTCTGGCCTTCATAGTTTCTGGCGAAATGTCTGGTGTGATTCTGATAGGTCTGCCTTTATATGTTACTTGACCTTTTTCCCTTACTGCTTTTAATATTCTTTCTTTATTTTGTGCGTTTGGTGTTTTGACTATTATGTGACGGGAGGTATTTTTTTTCTGGTCCAATCTATTTGGAGTTCTGTAGGCTTCTTGTATGCCTATGGGTATCTCTTTTTTAGGTTAGGGAAGTTTTCTATGATTTTGTTGAAGATATTTACTGGTCCTTTGAGCTGGGAGTCTTCACTCTCTTCTATACCTATTATCCTTAGGTTTGATCTTCTCATTGAGTCCTGGATTTCCTGTATGTTTTGGACCAGTAGCTTTTTCTGTATTTTTTTTACATTATCTTTGACAGTTGAGTCAATGATTTCTATGGAATCTTCTGCTCCTGAGATTTCTCTTCCATCTCTTGTATTCTGTTGGTGAAGCTTGTATCTACAGCTCCTTGTCTCTTCTTTTTGTTTTCTATATCCAGGGTTATTTCCATGTGTTCTTTCTTGATTGCTTCTATTTCCATTTTTAATTCCTTCAACTGTTTGATTGTGTTTTCCTGGAATTCTTTCAGGGATTTTTGCGATTCCTCTCTGTAGGCTTCTATTTGTTCTCTAAGGGAGTTCTTCACGTCTTTCTTGAAGTCCTCTAGCATCATGGTCAAATATGATTTTGAATCTAGATCTTGCTTTTCTGGTGTGTTTAGATATTCCATGTTTGTTTTGATGGGAGAATTGGGCTCCGATGATGCCATGTAGTCTTGGTTTCTGTTGCTTGTGTTCCTGCGCTTGCCTCTCGCCATCAGATTATCTCTAGTGTTACTTTGTTCTGCTATTTCTGATAGTGGCTAGACTGTCCTATAAGCCTGTATGTCAGGAGTGCTGTAGACCTGTTTTCCTGTTTTCTTTCAGCCAGTTATGGGCACAGAGTGTTCTGCTTTCGTGCGTGTAGTTTTTCCTCTCTACAGGTCTTCAGCTGTTCCTGTGGGCCTGTGTCTTGAGTTCACCAGGCAGGTCACTTGCAGCAGAAAAGTTGGTCTTACCTGTGGTCCTGAGGCTCAAGTTGGCTCGCGGGGTGCTGCCCACGGGCTCTCTCTGCGTGGCAGCAACCGGGAAGATCTGTGCAGCCTTCCGGAGCCTCCTGCACCAGGGTTCCAGATGGCCTCCGTGTTTTCCTCTGAATCAGTAATGTGAGAGCAGTCTCTTCTGGTTTTCAGAGGCGTGTCTGCCTCTCTGAAGGTTTAGCTCTCCCTCCCACGGGATTTGGGTGCAGAGAACTGTTTATCCGGTCTGTTTCCTTCAGGTTCCAAGCGGTGTCTCAGGCAGGGGTCCTGCCGCTCCTGGGCCCTCTCCCACGGGAGCCCAGAGGCCTTATACAGTTTCCTCTTGGGCCAGGGATGTGGGCAGGGGTGGGCAGTGTTGGTGGTCTCTTCCGCTCTGCAGCCTCAGGAGTGCCCACCTGACCAGGCGGTGAGGTCTCTCTCCCACGGGTTCTGGGAGCAGAGAGCTGCCGATGACCACATTTCTAAAGGATGACTCCCAGGTCCTAGACAAACACTCTGGGTTTTAAAGTAAGCAACAGTCCCATTTCATTCAGAAAATAAGATTTGCACACATCTCAGAGAGACAGAGAGAAACCTAGCAATTGTGTGGTTTTCCAAGAAGATGCTCCAGTAAATGGGAAAGCTAGAAGTTTCCTTCCCTTAAATTCAATGAGGAGAATTAAGACTTTAATTGTTATTCTGTATCTGCTTCACATTGAGAAAGTGCTGTAGAAAATACCAAGTTCAATTTCAATTCATTTTAAGACGGTTACAGCTAAACTGGAATGAAATCTCTTCTGCAGGTGATGTTTGTAAGACCAGGCATTTATTCTTAGGAGGATTTCCAGTAATCAGTTGCTAACAGCATTTGAAAACAACATAATGGAGGACAAGAACTCAGTAGAACATAAAGAGCCTCGTGATGCTTATTTGTACTGTCTTAGGAGTTAGCCAGCCTTAGTAGTTGATCACTAAACTGTTTTATTATGTTTAAAAGCATTTTTAAACACTTTAAATCCATCCTTCTGGTGGGCAGACACAGAGGGCAGCTAAAATTCAAGTTCCAAACTGTGAAACAAAGATCTAGGGTAACCCTCTAACCTCAAGGATGAACGAGTGAATCTGAATAGCAGAGAATTCAGAGTCCAGTCCCAACCTCTCAGCTATTATTGTATACACTGATTCCCTTCTGGTCTTCTGAAATGAGTCACTAGAAAGGTGTGATTAATTATGCAGAAGGCCCACAGTAACTTTTGCTGTAATCATTAATAAATGCAAATTACACGGATTCAGAAAAATATGGTGATGGCTGGAAAGAAAGCCAAGAACAATGTTTCTTCCACTTTTTAATAGACTTGCATTAAAAATACAGAAACAGGTTAAGGGTTTTCTCTTTCAACGTGCAACTTTTACAGTGCTGAGCCCCTTATGGAACTTGCCCATTTTTCTTTTCATTTTTTTCTTTGCTTTATTTGAAAGAATAATTTCTTCATCAATAGTACTCAGAAGAAAGCAGCTTTGAGCTTTCAGAAGAGAACAGAACTGTTTCAAAGCTAAGCTGGTACTGAGAATACAATATTACCACTTTACCATGAGAGGCCCCAGCTGAGCAGGGGCATTAGCCAAGGTCAAAGCAGAAAGATGAGCATTCATTAGAATTTCCTACTAAAAAACCCATTTTAAGTCATTCTCATAAAAATCTCATATAAAATGTAAATCCGTGCTCATCTATTCTTCAGGAGCTCTATCATGATCCACTCTCTATTTTCTTGTCTGGTTTTGAACAAAATGTCAGTCTTTTCTTTCTATCAGAGAGAGGGAATAGCTCCAGACCTCCGCATCCTGAGTTACAAAGAATAGAAGCAGACACCAGGAAATGGCGTTCATCTGCTCCTGTCATATTATTTCCTTGGGATTTTGCTGTTTGCCATCATCAACTTCAAATCTAAACAAAGGCAGTTAGAAAAACTGTCATGGAATATAATTCACATACTATACTTTTATACTATTTAAACAAATCTGTTTAACTTTATATGGTGAACAATACGATTTCAGTGATTGAGATGCATCTTTAAATACTGTTTTAATGTATACCACTTTGTGAAAAACAGTATAAATGAAAAAAAATGCTCCCCCACGTTCCACTATTCACGTTGAACTATCATCTGATAATTCCACTGAAAAGTTATTCAAATGTTACTTTGTTCTACTGCTCTATTTGACTGAATAAACCATTCTTGTTAGTTAAAAATACACAAAACTTGTTTTTGTTCCCTGGACAGTAAAGACCTTAGTAATATAGTGATCTTTTCAGAAGGTGCATATGTAAAAAGAATAGTAGTTATGTACACACATGTGCTATTTGTTTGTAGCCAGGTGCACATAAGTGCAGGTGCCCCTAAAGTGTAGACAAAAGTATCTGATCACCATGGAATTGGTGTTACATTTTGAGTCCCCAATACAGGTTCTAGGAATGAATTTTCAGTACTCTGAAAGAGCAGTCTGAGTACTTAACCACTGCATCATCTCTTCAGACTCTGAAGTGACATTTTAAGGAAATGGACATAATGTATTTCATTTCCTGCCTTAAGTCCTTGCGAAAATGAGAGAATGTTTTTCCAGTGTATAAGTGGGTTTGCCTTATATAGTCGGATACAGATTCTCTCGAATATCTTCCCTTATCAAACAAAAAGTCCAGGACCAGGTTTGAAATATTGCCCTTTGACCAGGGGTTCCTACAGGTCCTCTCCCCAGACAAACATCAAACAAAACAAAACAAAACCAGACTATTACAATTGCTATTTGATGTTCGCTAGAACTAGATGGTAAAACGCTGTTGCTGAACACATCATATATTTGAGTCATAAGGCATTGAGATATCAAGTACTTATTAACTTGCAAACTAACTTCCTACTTGCTAGTGTCCATAGTACCTAAAGTTGCTGTACAAGAATATGCAGCTTTGAATCCTGCTAACTACAATAATTATTAATACAACTGGATATACTCACTGGTGTAACAGTGGCATGAATGTTATGGAGGTTAACCAACTATATTCTGTTTGACTTTAAGACTTGCTCTACAGATTAATATTCATGCCTGGTACACCAATTCAGCCAACAATCCTAGACTACAGTGGTCATCAACCCTAGAGGAGAGCATACTACCATTACTCTGTTAAACAGATTTAGTGTCCAACAGCCTTCTAAATACCCATCTCTATATTTGTGCATTGGTGCAGACCTCAACTCTGATCAGCGATGCTTCGGTTTTCAGTGAAGAACAGTTCATAAACACTCACAGCTGGTCTGACTGCAGAGTAAATGTATTCATGAATTCACAGGGACTATAATTGAATGAACAAGACCTGCACAAGATCAAGCCAGTGAAAAGTCCAGCATCGCCAAGGAGCATTAGCAGTTGAAGTCCAGTGGGCAGGAAAAATCAGTTCTCTTCAGGGAGGTGACCCCTGGTAGATTGCCCATGTTCCAGTAGATAGCCCTACATCCATACTTAGGATCAGAACTAATGGAGCTCACTGGATTTTGAAAAGAATATACAATGTTATGAGGGTGATATTGTAGGCACACAGAATGAAGAGTAAATAGTTAATATGAGCAAAACATATTTGATGTGTTTGAATAAGATGTCTCCCATAGTCTTAGGCATTTGATTACTGGCTCTTCAATTGGTCACAGTATTTAAGCAGGCTTAAGAGGTATATTGCTTTACAGTAGGAAGCAAATCACTGGAGTGGTCTTTGAAAGTTCAAACACACGAGCTACTCCTGTATCACTCTTTATGCTTGGCACTTAGAGTTTGAAGGCATAAAACCTCACTTCATGCCATCATTCTCGTGGGTCCACTCTATCATCAGACTCTTATCCATTTACAACAATAAGAACACATCAAGCCTTCCTTCTATCCATTGCGTCAGTATGATATTTCATCACAGAAATAGAAAAGTAACTTATACAGAGATTAGTAGTAGGAATAGGCTCTTGTTTTACCATTGTTTTTTGGAGGCATGTAGAAAACATTGAGACTTTGAACCAGGAAAACAGTTAAATGCTGTAAACAGAGCTCAATAGGCCATCTTAGTAGAATTAAAAAGACAGTAGTGCTGAAAGCAATGTGGATAATGGAGAGGAAAGGAAATACAAAATTTACAATTTGGAGAAAAAGAATGCTGGCAAGCTTAATGCTACAGCCAAAGTTTTGCAAAAGAGGCTGAAATAGCTAAGGGCATTATTGCCATATGGAGAGGTCATGGGTTTGGAACATGAATACAAAGAAGGGAGCCCTCAGGGCAAGGTCCAACCCAGCTAATCTTCCAACTTGTAAAGAAGATTATAAGGTATTTTCTGTCCACAAAAAGCTGCAATCAATAGATACTGCTAATGTGATTCAAGGAGGTCAGGGTCCACCCCAAGTAGGTTGTTATACATGGCAGTATTGTCTGTAGCCTTGTCTCAGGCCAGTTGGTTGGTGTTCCTCCTGATCTCTGCCTGCCTAGAAGTCTGGTCTGCTTTTTATGTGTCACCATGTTCCTGTAAGTAACCTCTGCAAGTGTGTGTGTGTGTGTGTGTGTGTGTGTGTGTGTGTGTGTGTGTGTGTTTAGGAAGAGCCACACAGCATGTGCAAATATTTTAAAATGGAAAGTGAAATGGTCATATTAACTTCAAACAAAATGAGTCTTCAAACAAGACATGCTTTGAGCTGGAGAGATTGCCCAATGGTTCACACCACTGACTGCTCTTCCAGAGATCCTGAGTTCAACTCCCAGCAACCACATGGTGGCTCACAACCATCTGATGCCCTCTCCTGGGGGGTCTGAAGACAGCAACAGTCTGCTGATAATCAAAAAAAAAAAAAAAAAAAAGACATGTTTTATGAGGGGTGGGAAGGGGTGTATGAAAACAAAAAACCTTATGTGCTTGTACATATTTAAATAGATTCAAATTCCACACCAAAAAAAGAGCAAAACATAAATGTTAAAATAGTGGGGAATTGAGCATACTTCTTTCCATAATGGTGGAATACAGACATATAGGCACCTAGCAGGCAAAGAGGACTCAAAAATCACCTTCAAACCTTCTTGGCAGAACAAACTATGGGCTGAGCCTTCAGAACAAGCTGCTTAATAAGACCCCAGCCAGAAAATCCATGAGAAATAGTCAGTCCAAGAGATGTGCAAATCACAAGAAAAAAAAACTTAGAAACAGGACAGAGCTGAGCAATGACTCTTCCAGAGATCAGAACTACTCTACTCCTGAATTCAAGAGTAATGAGTCAAATAAGATGCCAGATGAAGACTTAGAAAGGTTTCTGGTAAACATAATGAATGACCTCAAAGAGGACACAAGCAATCACTCAGTCTAGGCCACTGGGGGAAAAAGTCATCAAGATAGATGGAAAGTCAGCAAATACACACTATTAAATATCTAATCAGTTCAGGAGGAAACAGTAATGCTAACTTTAATATAATAAAAACTCCATCATAACAAAAATATGAGAAATCAAATTATTGTAAGATAATAAAAGAAGTTCTAAGAAGGAAATACGATGTTTTAAATACTTATGTTAGAAAGGCTGATAGAGTTGTCTTAAGACAATGTCTTACATTATTTCATTTTTAAAAAAATGCAGCCCAAACAGTTTCTAGCTACATTCTACCCCAACTGCTAACAGAAAATTACTTTAATCTACAAATTCTTTAAAATTACCTATCAGCATAAAGGGGGAGTGTTCTAAAAATCTACAATAACTAAATTGACAGCCTTTGTCACTTTGTATGCATATTATTTGTAACATTCACAAAGCTTAGAAAACAATGTCAAAAAAAAAAAAAGAAAACAATGTCAATAGACAAGAATAGTTCTTTCTTTGGAAAAAAATCATAAAATAGAATGTAAATGCTATACTCTAAGAACAAAAATAAATGTATTTGCCTAACAAAAATCTATCAGAAATGCACTGCAAGAATTATCATTAATGGATATTTTATGAATATCCTTAGAACCAGAAATAAGTGAAGGGAATGGAGGTGCTCTGTTTTGTTTTTCTATTGCTATGGTAAAACATTGAGATGAAAAGCAACTTGGGAAGAAAAGCATTTGTTTGGTTTATAATTCCAACGAATAACAGAGGGAAATTGAGTCAGAAACTCGAGGCATGAACCTGGAAGCAGGAACTAGACCAGAGACAACAGAGGGGTGCTGCATACTGGCTTGCTCTTCATGGATTTATCAGCTTTCTTTCTTATGTCATCCAGGGCCTCGGACCCAAGATTGGCAGTTGACAGTAGGTTTTGCCTTCTTACATTAATCATCGATAAGAACCTCAGCTGAGATTCACTCTTCCAAGATGATCCTAGTTTGTAGCAAATTGACAAAAACAAAAACAAAAACAAAAACAAAAACAAAAACAAAAACAAAAAACCTAACCTACACAGAGCTAGTTAAATTTCATTATATACATATATGAAATTGTCAAAGAAATAAAAAGATAGGCATACCTTCTATTGCTACTTCAAACCAGTGTCATTTTTTAAAAAGTACTACATGATTCTGAATGATGAATGGCAGATAATAAGGAACTTGAAGAATGGAAAACAAGAAATACAACACATATTTATAGGCTTTCTCCTATAAAACATTAGAATTCATGAGCATGTATTGCAAGTTTACTAGGTACACAAGAGTAATACAGAAAAAAGTTATGTTTATGTGCACTAGTAATTATGATTTAGAACATGTAACTTCTTGAAAGACACATTTTAAAATCGATGGGAGATATTTTATATCTAGAAATAAAATTAACCAAAGATATATAAACTAACATTAAAATGTAAAAGTTTATTAAAAGACATTAAAAATCTATATAAACGGAGAGCAATAAGTTGCTCGAGGATAGAAAGTTATAAAATGATAGGATTTTAATTCTATGAAAATTGATTTATTAATTCAATATAACAATCAAACTTCTAAAACTGCTCTCTACAAAAGCTGAAGAGCTAACACTAAATTGAATAGTGAAGCACAAAGAACCAAGAACTGCCAAGATATTTCTGAAACAAAAAACATTTTTTCTGTCATAATACAAAACTATCCCTAAATGTATCCATGAGAAAGGCACATCTAATTAAGTCCATAATTGAATGTTTTAGCACCTACATTTTAAAAACAATCTGATACTGCCAAGATGTTTAGTAATTGGAGGAATTATTTGAGGCTTTTATACAGATTTGACTGGAATCTAAGTTGGAAAAGGTACTTTTAAAAATGCATAATGTTCTCTTATATATGTAAACATTAGTGTTACTAATAACCCAGCAACTAGACTTGGAGGAACAAACTATAGGATTGCATAGGCACTCATACAAACACACACACACACACACACACACACACACACACACGAATGCATGCATATATACATACATATATTTACATATTTACACATACCAGAAGACTGTACACAAACACATGATGTAACACAGTCTACCAAGGAGACTCGAAAAAAAAACCTTATGTGCATATTTAAAAGAAAAACATTGCATACAAATGTGCATGTATTAATAGTTCTGATTGAACATAAATTATTATACATAACATAAACTATTATACACAACTGTCTAGAAGATTCTCAAGTACAGTGTGAAATTCAGTAGTCCACTATGAGTTAACTTATGAACATCCAAGTCTTCTGTAGGATCAGGGTTAAAAATCATGTCCCTGAGAAGAAGCAACCTGTCCTCCTGTCACAAACATCTAGGTGGGATTGAATATTGTCCATTAAGGGGAGTGGCTAGATGCAGAGAGGAGTGTCTAGAATTAAGTACAGTGAGGGGAGCATCCATGTGAGGGGGTTGTGGACATGTGCCTGGCTTGGCACGTTCAAACCTGAGCTTCAAGAAGGACACTTTTTCCATTATCAGATCTTTTCACTGAGATACCTGGAAACAGTAACACTCTAAGCAATGAGTATGCTTCAATCCCAGATTTGGTTTATAACATCTTTTTCCAGTAAAAACAACCAGGGTTTACTGGATAAATGGCTAATATCTTAGCAGATTTAAGACCCCAGTATAAGAAGAATTTCAAACATCATATTGAGCCAAAAATTAATAAAAGAGGAGATGAATCAAAGATGCTTAACACATTAAGAAGATAAAAGTTCCAGCATTAATTATCTTTCCCTAGACAAATCCAGAACAATTTAAACATCAAAATCATCAATGGTGGAATAGAACAAATGAAGTAAAAGGAAGCTATCACTGCTATTAACAAAGTTTTGTTGGTAGTATTCTGGAAACATGATTTTGAAGGCCTTCCACACAAAATGACATTCATTACAAAAGAGAATAAATAACCCTATGGCAGAATCCTGGTGGGGACCACTTTAATCATGTGATCAAAATTAATGTGGCCAGGAATAGAAGCAACTGAAGTCATTTTTTACATAATGGAATGCAGTGTGAACACAAAGATCACTTTGTGAAATGTCTGCCAAAGTTACTTACAAGGAAACCTAAACTCAAATTGAGAACACTTAGACAAAACTCCAAGTCAGACCTTTTAAAGAATCATCACAAAATCTAAGAAAGCACCTAGGAGCGATAGAACACAAAAGGGACAACCTACATGTTCTGGGTCATTAGAATTCACCACTTTCACTTGAGGGCATTATTGCAATAATCTATAAGGCAGAACAAAAATCAACTATTTTAAGAAAATAGTGTATCTGCTATAGTTTCATGATTTTGATGGTCGCCTTAAGAATCACCCCCTTCTTCTGTTAAACTTATACTAACACATTCAGAGATGATGGGGCCTTAAGTTCACAAATTGTTTTCACGTGGCCAGAAGAGAGTCCTATGCAGTGTCCCTGTACTTTGCTCTGTAAATGTGATATGCCTTTTAGTTATGTCAAGAAAAGAAGGAAAGACGTGATAAGCATAACACTGGTTCCTCTTGGGATTGAAAGACAAGAAAAGAGAAGCCATAACAGAGCTAACATGCCTCCCCAACATTATGTCTGAAAACTAATTTGCAGGTGTACCTTTTGTGTTATGGTTTGCATATGCATTCTGCCTATATAAAATACTGTAATGATGTTAAATCCATTGTTCATAGACCCCTGACTGAGAGAAAAGCAAACCAAACTCGGTGTTCAGCTGTTCTACTCATTATATACATAGTCTTGGGAAAGATGATTGAACCTTCAGGACTTGAGTTTCCTCATCAGCAAAATGAAAACCATGGCACCCACATCTGACTGACCATTAGGTAAGCAATGTACATGTCAACAAACAAAACTTTAATAGAAGTTTTAAATACTAGTGAGTAAAACAATAATAATTATTGCCAATTATTGCATGTGATTATCTATTATTGGATGATTCAGTTTTTCTGTCTGCTACGTTAAAATGAATCCTGATATAGGAACTTTCTTGCATAAATATTACCAAAGTGGAGAAGGGACAAATTAGACCTGTTGGAAAACTAAAAATGGGGAACAAAATAATATTTTAAGACACATTGGAACTTACTGCTGAAGAGCTTACACACACACACACACACACACACACACACACACACACACACACACACACACACTTTTTTGGTTGAATTAGAACTTTATGTTTTCCAAAAAGTTACAACTTTGAGTCCATACTGTTGTAGTTTCAAAACCTTAAAACAAATAAACTTTATACTGTCATTTATCCAAAAGACTCTGAGACTGATCTCTAGTTTTTTGACTCCACAGTGAGCTATTGCATCTGCCACTCAGGGTTACTTAGCTTAGACCTGTGCTGTCACAGATTTTCATCATGTAAGATGCTGAGAGACCAGATCTTGGGTTCAGACTCCATCTTAGAGAGACTGACCTAAGGTTGAACTTGAGTTAACCAACAAGCCAGCACTTAGCACCAGTTTCCAGATTATTCCTCAACAAGCCTGCATCTAGCACTAGTTTCCAGGTTATTCCCAAAGAAACCTGCACCTAGCACTGGTTTCCAGGTTACTCTCTAATAATACTAGCCTGGCACTTCACTTCCTAACAACCAATCAGGAGGAAAACGGAAGTTAAGTTTACGGTTTTGCTACCAGAACCAGCCAATTATTTTATAGGGCAACAAGCTTCCACAATAGACACCCAATCAGATGTGTGCCAGGCTAGAAACTGCCTTGCTTCTTTGCTTATCCCTGTAAATGCTTGCTTGAAACTGGGCTCAGGGATTCACCTTTCTGTCCTGCTGTGTCAGGGTCTGCAGCAGTGAACCCAGGCTTGAGCTTGAATAAAAAGACCCTAGTGCGATTGCATCGAAGTCAGCTCCTCAGTGGTCTTTTGGGGTTCTTGAATGGACATAACACTACCAAGATAGCCATATGAAGGGGTGGGGGGAAGGAGTCAAGCAAAAATCTTGATCCTTATACCGACTATCTACCAGGGCATTTTCAACACAAATAATTGAGCCTTTGCCTTCAATTCCCTCCCATGGACCCAGGTATAATCTTTCTTACACTCAAGCCTTGTGGAAGGAAATGAGGTAGCTCCCTATGCCAAGGAAGGCAAAGGGCAGCAGACAGTTCAAGCTGAAGCTTGAAACATCTCATAAGTAGATAAAGCTTCCCAAATGTTCACATTTCTACATGAATGTCCCATGGGGTCCTTAAGAGCTGAGTGTAATAAAAATTCTATCTGGTCAGATAGGTGACTTCCTAGAACAGTGTGTCTTATAGGTTATTAGAGTCATTCTATAATTCAGTGATTATAATAACATAATTCTGCTAAACATTTCATATTTTCATGTTTTAAATATGAAGCCATTATTAAATAACAGTCACCCTGATGCACGTATAAACCTAATATAGTATGTCTATGTTTCTGATAAATTACAAAGAAATGGTAGACATTATAATTTTGGCCTGGGTTGGTTAACTTTATTCTGTATATAAAGTCACACAGAGGTGATAAGGCAAAAAAAAAAAGAGCAAGATATAGAAAAGCTATAGGGACCACTGTAACAGAGTAACACAGCATGGCTGTTCTACTTGGATATAAATGAATCTAGGTAACAGTTATCTACATTATGATAACAAACCAATCACCAAATCCCAGGAAATTAGTGTAAATTTCTTTTCCACACTCTATAGCCACTGCAAGTCAGCATTGGGCTCTGCACTGATTAGTCAGAGACATAAGGAAACAGAATCTATGCCAACTAAGACCTGGGAGCCTGCAGTTCACTCTGGCTACTACAGCAATGGACTAGTGTTAGAGGACTGTGAATGGCCCTTGAATGTCAAAATCACCTGGGCATAGCAATCTTCTGATCTCACATAGAAGAGGGTAAAGAAAGGAAAGAAGATCATAGGTGTCCCAAGCAAAAGCAAGGGCAATTTCACTGATGTCCAGGGACTCCTCCTAACAAAGGGAAGGCTGAATAGAGACAAAGGAACTGGATAAACCATAAAAATACTTGAAGATGAACAACAATGCCAAGCAACCAGAGCTTCCAGTGACTAAGCCACTACCCAAAGACTACACATGGACTGACCGTGGGCTCCAACCTCATAGGTAGCAATGAACAGCCTAGTAAGAGCACCAGTGAAAGGGGAAGCCCTTGGTCCTGCCAAGACTGAATCCCCAGTAAACATGATTGTTGGGGGGAGGGCGGTAATGGGGGGAGGATGGGGAGGGGAACACCCATAGAGAAGGGGAGGGGGAAGGGTTAGGGGGATGTTGGCCCATGAATAACATTCAAAATGTAAATAAGAAATACTCAAGTTAATAAAGAAAAAAACGGAAAAAAGATCAAATTAAAAAAAAATACTTGAAGATGATATTTGCCTCTTAACTGTGGCATTGGTTTGCTTGCTATTTGTTTTTTAGTGAACCATACCAATTTAGCAATTCTAAATATCAATATTCTTTCTAGTTTACTATTTCTACTGCCACTTTTACAGCTGCTCAGACTGGTTGTAAGAGATTTACATGTGTCACCTTTCTAACGCTACATCCTTCAATAACTGATCTGTATTGGTTAAAGTCATAGTTCAAAGACTGACAATCATTCTTCAGTCAATGCTAAGCCACATTTCCAGAGACTTCATCCACTATTTTATGCATATATTAGTAGTATTTTCTTATATATTTAATTTCAGCAATATAAATGATACAAGCCTCTGATTATTACTTCAAGTATTTAAAATACAACTTATACAGAAGCACAAGATTAAAGATTCATTACCACTTATAGTTTGCATAAAATTACTTTCAAGTTTGATTAAAAGTTAGATATGTTTTTTATTTGTCTGCCTTTTAGTAAGAAAGGGAACACTGTTTTATAGGCCCTACACTTAGTTAGCACAGTGTCGTCTTAAATTTTTTCGCAACCTACTTTTAATAACGGTTCAACTTCTCTTCTATCCCACCACCCAGCAGAGGTAGTGGAAAAGAAAAGTTATTAGGATATTGGGGAAGTAGACCTGTTCAGTAATAGTTCTTTGGGGATTAGCTCGATCATCTTTGTCAGCAGTTCAGTTTGCCTAGGCAGGCAGACACTAGGCAGGACCACCAACTGGCCTGAAACAAGGTTGCCAAAGGAGCCTCATGAGCAGTTCTTGGGTGAGTTTCTCTCAATGGCAGCATTACCATAAGCTGAGCTCCAACAATGCTATGTAAAGTGAACCAATACATGCGTCTTGTTAGCAAAGAATAATGAGGCAGAACAAAGCAAACCAATGCTCAATGCTCATCTCCCACTATCTGGGGGGTCATATTTATACTCCTGCATCAAGGGTCCTTTCATGTGATTACTATAGCCAAACATCCTTTCACCTGTGTCTGCTTCAGGAAAACATTCTTTCATGTGTCTGCTTTAGGAAGACATTCTTTTACATGTGTCCCCAGGAAAACATCATTTGATGTATCTTTCCAAAGAAACTACAAGTGTCTACTTCAGCAGAGCGATTCAGCTAAGTTCTCACAGCTGCAAAGAATGAGACAGATTTTAAATTAGTGTTCCGTCTGCTGTTGTGGTTACATCTGGGCAGTCCATGAAGAGAAGTCAATTTGCCTGCTCTAGCTCCTTGCCTACGATATAAGCAAGAAATGCATCTATCTGTAGATGTGAGAAATTCATTTACTATCAAACACAATATACTGCCCAGAAATAAATTTAAAAGTTTAGGGCACACCTTACCAACCAAACTGCCATCAGTAATACTGACAAATAAAAATTCAAAGCATACATTCTAGTTTCATAAAACATGAACTTCATAAACACCACCTTACTAAAAAGGTCTTTGATGATAACTGTAGAGAGAGATTTATTAATATGTAACTGAGTATGTTCTGTGTAACATTTAAAAAGTGATCCAAATTTCAATATATTATGAAGGGAATATCTCATGGGAATTCCAATTACTTGGCATGATTAAAATATTTTTTGGCAGCTTAAATTCCCAAGGGTTGAATATGCTTCTTTTGTCACTCTGAGCATTTATGTTTGCATGCTAATGCCTTTGTAAAGATGGGTGTAGACATGGATCCCCTGTGAACTAGTGTCAAGGACTCTACAAGTTTTCAAGAAGTAAAATTTTCAGATATTGATGCACTGAGCCTGCCTCTCAGCAGAGGCTACAGGCCACAAGGGGATTCAGTGGATCACTAGCACAGAAAAGGAAGAAAACAGATCAAAAAAGAGGTTCTTTTTGTTTAGGATTTATGAACCTCTTCCAACCAAATGTATCCTTCAGGGTGTGTGTGTGTGTGTGTGTGTGTGTGTGTGTGTGTGTGTGCACCTTACAAATGTTTACAATGTGATCAAAAGTTTCTTTTTCTCCCTTACTTTCTGGTAGTGTGACCAAGTGTTCTCAAAGCTTTGATATTTTTGTCATGCAAAATAGTTGGTATCATCATTGATTGTCAACTCTGTTTACTCTTTTCACATGATGTTCTATGTGGCTTGGCTCCTTAGCATCTCTAACAAAGAAAAAGAATGATTAACCCCTTTGGACACAGAATTGCACTAGTGCCTCTTTCCAAGCTCCCAACAGTTCCCTCTCCTCCTATACTCTGTCTCTACTTGTGCTGTCTCCATAAAGACCCCTTTTGTTATCGCCAGTCTATTTTTGGAAAACAGCTTCCTAACTAGTTTCTCTATCCACCCTCCTTACTTACCCTGAGGTCTAGAGCCATTAAGAACTCTACATTACTAACCTGATTGTGTCTCCCCCTCCCTTAAAGTCATTGCAAAACTTCTTACTGTCCAAGGATGAAACAGGAAGTCTAAGAACTCTCTCTACCTGTTCCACTAACTTAGCAGCTCATTTCCACTCTTGTCATTCTGAGGTTCTTTCCTCTGTGCACACAGAGTAGATCACCAAGCACCAAGATTCTTTCAACCTTTTTTTTATGTTTATAGAAAATTTTTAATTGGATATATATTTATTTACATTTCAAATGTTATCCCCCTTCCCCATCAAACAACCCACACCTTCCTGACATTCGCCCTGACATTCGCCTGCACTGGGGGTCTAGTCTTGGAAGAACCAAGAGCTTCTCCTCCCATTGGTGCCCAACAAGGCCACCCTCTGCTACATATGCAGCTGGAGCCATGGGTCTGTCCATGTGCACTCCTGGGTGCTGGTTTAGTCCCTGGGAGCTCTGGTTGGTTGGTATTGTTCTTATGGAGTTGCAAATCACTTAAGCTCCTCCAATCCTTTCTCTAACTCCTCCAATGGGGACTCCATTCTCACTTGAAGGGTTAGCTGCAAGCATTCGTCTCTGTATTTGTCAGGCTCTGGCAGAGACTCCCAGGAAGCAGCTATATCACACTCCTGTCAGCATGCACTTCTTGGCTTCAGCAATATTGTCTGGGTTTGGTGGCTGTATGTGTATGGGCTAGACCCGCAGCTGTGGCAGACTCTGGATGGTCAATCCTTCAGTCTCTGCTCCAAACTTTTTCTCTGTATCTCCTCCTATGAATATTTTTATTCTCCCTTCTAAGAAGGACTGAAGCATCCACACTTTGGTGGTCCCTCTTCTTGAGCTTCACATCTGTGGATTGTATTTTGAGTAATCTGAGCTTTTGGGTTAATATCCACTTATCAGTGAGTGCATACCATGTGTGTTGTTTTGTGACTGGGTTACCTCAATCAGGATGATATTTTCTAGTTCCATCCATTTGCATATGAATTTCATGAAGTCATTGTTTATAATAACTGAGTAGTACTCCATTGTGTAGATGTACAACAGTTTCTGTTCTCTGTTGAAAGACATCTGGGCTCTTTCCAGATTCTGGCTATTATAAAAAAGGCTGCTAAGAACATAATGGACCGTGTGTACTTGTTATATGTTGGAGCATCATTTGGGTATATGCCCAGGAGTGGGACAGATGCGTCCATGGGTAGTACTATGCCCAATTTTCTGAGGAACCTCCAGACTAATTTCCAGAGTAGTTGTACCAGTTTGCAATCCCACCAACAATGAAGGAGCATGCCTCTTTCTCCACATCCTCGGCAGTATCTGTTGCTCCCTAACGTTTTTTTTTTTTTTATTTTAACCATTCTGACTGGTGTGAGGTAGAATCTCAGGGTTGTTTTGATTTGCATTTCCCTGATGACTAAGAATGTTGAACATTTCTTTAGGTGCTTCTCAGCCATTCGATATTCCTCAGCTGAGAATTCTTGTTTAGCTCTCTACCCCACTTTTAATAGGGTTATTAGATTCTATGGAGTCTAACTTCTTGAGTTCTTTGTATATATTTGATATTAGCCCTCTATTGGGTATAGAATTGGTCAAGATCTTCTCCCAATCTGTTGGTTGTATTTTGTCCTGATGACTGTGTCTTTGTCTTAAAGAAGTTTAGCAATTTTATGAGGTCCCATTTTTTGATTCTTGATTTTAGAGCATAAGCCATTGGTGTTCTGTTCAGGAATATATCCCCAGTGCCCATGTGTTTGAGGCTATCCCCCACTTTTTCTTCCATTAGTTTGAGTGAACTGGTTTGAAGTGGAGGTCCTTGATCCACTTGGACTTGAGTTTTAAACAGTGAAATAGAAATGGGTGGATTTGCATTCTTCTACATGATGACCTCTAGTTGAACCAGCACCATTTATTGAAAATGGTATCTTTTTCCCACTGGATAGTTTTAGCTCCTTTGTCAATGTTCAAGTGACCATAGGTGTCTGGGTTCATTTCTGGGTCTTCAATCCTATTTCATTGATCTATCTGGCTGTCTCTGTTCCAATACCATACTCTCTTTTTTTCATCTTCATTCGTGGGTATTTTTATTTACATTTCGATTGTTATTCCCTTTCCCGGATCCTGGCCAGCATCTTCCCTAACCCCGCCCCTTCCCTTCTCTATGGTGTTCCCCCCCCATCCTCTCCCCTTACAGACCTCCCCCAACAATCACGCTCACTGGGGATTCAGTCTTGGCAGGACCAAGAGCTTCCCCTTCCACTGGTGCTCTTATTAGGCTATTCATTGCAACCTATGAGATTGGAGCCCACGGTCAGTTCATGTATAGTCTTTGGGTAGTGGCTTAGTCACTGGAAGCTCTGGTTGGTTGGCATTGTTGTTCGTATGGGGTCTCAAGCCCATTCAAGGTCTTTCAGTCCTTTCTAAGATTCCTTCAATGGTGGTCCCATTCTCAGTTCACTGGTTTAATGATGGTATTTGCCTATGTATTTGCTGAATTCTGATTCTCAGGAGAGCTATATATCCAGTTCCTGTCAGCCCGCACTTCTTTGCTTCATCCATGTTATCTAGTTTGGTGGCTGTATATGTATGGGCCACATGTGGGGCAGGCTCTGAATGGGTGTTCCTTCTGCCTCTGTTCTAAACTTTGCCTCCCTATTCCCTCCTAAGGGTATTCTTCTTCCCCTTTTAAAGAAGGAGTGAAGCATTCACATTTTGGTTATCCTTCTTGAGTTTCATGTGTTCTATGCATTTAAGGTAATTCAAGGATTTGGGCTAATATGCACTTATCGATGAGTGCATACCATGTGTATTTTTCTGTGATTGGGTTATCTCACTCAGGATGATATTTTCCAGTTCCATCCATTTGCCTATGAATTTCATAAAGTCATTGCTTTTGACAGCTGAGTAATATTTCAGTGTGTAGACATGCCACATTTTCTGTATCCATTCCTCTGTTGAAGGGAATCTGGGTTTGTTTTACTTTCTGGCTATTATAAATAAAGCTGCTATGAACACAGTGGAGCACGTGTCTTTCTTATGTGTTGGGGGATCTTTTGGGTATATGTCCAAGAGAGGTATAGCTGGGTCCTCGGGTAGTTCAATGTCATATTATCTGAGTAACCTCCAGACTGATTTCCAGAATGGTTGTACCAGTCTGCAATCCCACCAACAATGGAGGAGTGTTCCTCTTTCTCTGCATCCTGGCCAGCATCTGCTGTCACCTGAGTTTTTGATCTTAGCCATTCTCACTGGTGTGAGGTGAAATCTCAGGGTTGTTTTGATTTGCATTTCCCTTATGAGTAAAGATGTTGAACATTTCTTTGGTGTTTCTCAGCCATAAGGCATTCCTCAGCTGTGAATTCTTTGTTTAGCTCTGAACCCCATATTTAATAGGGTTATTTATCTCCCTGCAGTGTAAATTCTTGAGTTCTTTGTATATTTTGGATATAAGCCATCTATCAGTTGTAGGATTGGTAAAGATCTTTTCCCAATCTGTTGGTTGCTGTTTTATCCTAACAACAGTATCCTTAGCCTTACAGAAGCTTTGTAGTTTTATGAGATCCCATTTGCCGATTCTTGATCTTAGAGCATAAGCTATTGCTGTTTTCTTCAAGAACTTTTCTCCAGTGCCCATGTGTTCAATATTCTTCCCCACTTTTTCTTCTATTAGTTTGAATGTATCGGTTTGATGTGGAGATCCTTGATCAACTTGGACTTAAACTTTGTACAGGGTGATAAGTATGGATCGATCTGCATTCTTCTACATGCTGACCTAGAGTTGAACCAGCACCATTTGCTGAAAATGCTATCTTTTTTTCCATTGGATACTTTTGGCTCCTTTGTCAAAAATCAAGTGACCATAGGTGTGTGGGTTCATTTCTGGGTCTTCAATTCTATTCCACTTGTCAGTCTGTCTGTCTCTGTACTAATACCGTACATGCAGTTTTATCATTATTGCTCTGTAATACAGCTTGAGGTCAGGGATGGTGGTTCCCACAGAAGTTCTTTTATTGTTGAGGATAGTTTTAGCTATCCTGGGTTTTTTGTTATTCCAAATGAATTTGCAAATTGCTCTAACTGTATGAAGATTTGGATTGGAATTTTGATGGGGATTGCATTGAATCTGTAGATTGCTTTTAACAAAATGGACATTTTTACTGAATTAATCCTGCCAGTCCATGAGCATGGAAGATCTTTCCATCTTCTAAGATCATCTTCAATTTCTTTCTTCAAAGACTTGAAGTTCTTGTCATACAGATAATTTACTTGCTTGGTTAGAATCACACTGAGGTATTTTATATTATTTGTGACTATTGTGAAGGGTGTCATTTCCCTAATTTCTTTCTCAGCCTGTTTATCCTTTGAGTAGAGAAAAGCTACTGTTTTGTTTGAATTAATTTTATATCCACCTGCTTTCCTGAAGTTGTTTATCAGGATTAGTAGTTATCTGGTGGAACTTTTGGAGTCAGTTAAGTATCATATCATCTGCAAATAGTGATCTTTTGAGTTCTTCCTTTCCAATTTGTATCCCTTTGATCTCCTTTTGTTGTCAAATGCTTTCTCAGAATCTAATGAGATGATCATATTGGTTTTTTCTTTCAGTTTGTTTATATTGTGGATTATGTTGATGGATTTCCATATATTGAACCGTCCCTCCATCCCTGGGATGAAGCCTACTTGATCATGATGAATGATTGTTTTGATGTGTTCTTAGATTCAGTTTGCAACCTTTTAACTCTTGCCCTTCAGCTTGGAATTCTCTACCAGGTTCAGCATTACACATGGCTTTAGCTCTCCACCTAAATACATTAAAAAACAAAAACAAAAAACTCCATCACATATTTGTGTGTGTGTTGTGAAATATAATACAAAAATACCATAGATTAAACACACACACACACACACACACACACACACACACACACACACACACACAGAAGAAAAAATAGGTTAAAGTGTAATAAAGGGAAAGGCACTGAACATTGATGAGCATTAAGTTACAAAGATATGACTGCATTAGCATAAATCTGTGTTGTGCCACTTCAGGGTTACGGAATTTTTGTTACTAGATGGTCCATGCCTTTGATCATTATTCTTATATAGAGATACTTCTTCTGTAAAATAAATTCTTAGTCTACAAAATGAAAGTACAATCATCATTATTAGAAGACACCAATTGAAAATTTACCATATGAATATCCCCCCGTGAGGAAATGTAAAATCTGCAATTACATCATCCAGAAGAAAGGGTGAGGGATCTCGAATGCTCAGATTGTCAAGACATAATATTTACTGTTCTATGTGGTTATTGTCTGTTTTGTGACTTTCTCATTAGAAGTAAAGCACCCTAACATGTGTTTAACAATGTACATCCCTTAGCAACTTAAGAGAACCTGGCATTTAATATACACTACATATAGATTTGACTTGGTTTGGCAATACTTTCAAAATATTGAAGGGTATTTACTTTTTAATTATTTGTTTATTGATTCTTCTCTCATGAATCACATCTCAATCACAGTTTTCTTTCCCTCCTTTCCTCCCAGTCCCACCCCCACCCCCACCAATCTCCCAGATACACTGCTCTTCCACTTACCTTCAGAAAAGAGCAGGCCTCCCAGGGATAGCAAGCAAACATGGCTTAACAAATTACAATAAGACTGGGTACATACCAAGGCTAGGGAGAAACCCGGCATGAGGAGAGGCCCTGTAGCCCTTCTGACAGAGATTCTTTCTTCTCAGTGTCACTGGTGACTTTAGTACAACATTGTGATAGCATTGTATTCAGTTGACTACAGAGCTTTTGTAAACCCTCTTTTCTTAGCTTTAAACTGATCAAGCTTCTGACAAGGGCAAGTTTTGAAGTACCATAGTTGATATCATGGTGGCTTTCAGGTTATCAGCTTGTATTAAAGCTCTGCTAGCTGCCTTAGTTGTCTGAAACAGTCAAACTAAACCGATTTAGAAGATAAAGCTTCTTTATGTTTTATATGCCCTTTGGTAACTTTTTCAGAAATCAGAAAGGTTCATAGTGTGAGAGATTCAACAGAACATCACAATAGTGCGTGTGCATCTTTCCTGCACAATCTTTTCCTGCACTTTCTGTTTCTTGGCATTATCTTAACAAATTCCTTTGCAAATAAACTAGAAATTTCTAAGCAATTTCCCAGCCCAGCCCAATCATTTTCAATAGACCAACAGTCTAACACTTAAAGCCAAAGCTTTTCTTCCTGGTGTTTGAGCCACACCATATGGATTCACTTTGGTTCTCAATGGAATTCAACCATACAGTTTTGGGGTAGCTAATATTATATCAACGTGGTTCACCATAAAACTCAGTGTTTCATTAAATACCAGTCTAGATGCTAATCAGTAGATATTTTACAATATACTAATATTTAAATCATAGGCTTACAAATTTATATTATCAGTCATAATCAAGGTAGGCCAGCCACTGAAGGCATTAAGAAAACTGAATGATATTCACCAGGAAGAAAAGAATTTTGTTTGTAGACTACAATCCAACTTGAGAATGCAACCTCAGTCTCTGTGTGTATTCATCTAGTTTGCCTTTCAGATTCATGTCCTTCATTTCCCCAAACTCACTGATACAATTCTTGAAAATAAAATTGAATATATTTTATGTATATATGTTTATGTAAATACCACCTATTGATCTGTATCTCAGAAGAGCACTGGCCAACATAAGTATAAGCCAATAATTACTTTAAGACATTAACACATTTTAAAACTGTGCAGTTTATTTTTTGTCAACTAGACTCATTATTGAGTAATTATTTTATAATTTATAAAGAGATTGTATTATTTATATTGGGAATAATGGTGACATGAATAATGGAGGTTAAACTTGGTCTCATTTTTGCTAGCAATTTTAATACTATTTACCAAGAATTTTTTTGACTTGAATAATAAAATTCCAGATTACGGAGGAAGCAAATACCTCTCAACTGAGGCTTAGCATTGGAAAGCATGCTATAAAGAACTAATTTCATATAGAACAGATATACTAGAAAAAAAATGTAGGTAGTAAGCCTATCAAAGCAACATAATTGCACAGACTCATTGTTATGGAAAGAACTGTATCCTCATAAATTTGCATGTGAAAGGAGGAGAGATTACCAGTCGTTAAGAACACTTGTTGCTCTTACAAAGGACCCAAGTTACATTCTCAGGACCCAAATGGGGCAGCTCAGAGGTGCCTGTACCTCCAGCCTCTTCTGGACTCCATGAGCACCTACACTCACATAGATAACACCCACACACAAATACATACTTAACTACAAACAAAAGTCTTGAAAGTCTTCTTTTAAAAATTTACATGGTTAAAGCCTTAAACATTGTGCCTTGGAATATGAATTTGAAGACAATGTTTTTATAAAAGAAGAAGATACAATGTAGAGGCTATCAAAGATGAAGGCAAAGATCAGATGTTGCTTTAAGGAAATCATGAAATACTGTGAATACCAGGAAACCATCAAGAGCTAAAGAGAAGCTTGGAACAGATTCACAGCGATATCCCCCCAGTGGATCCAACCCTGAAGAGAGCTTGGTTCCCAAGATTCCAAACTCCAACATAATCCATTTCCATAGCTTAAACCTGTAGTACATTATTATGGCAGTCCTGGCAAAGTAATTCAATTGTGCTAATTGATTTTTTTTCTTTAACAAAAAGTAATGAGGAGATATTATATGATTCCTGTTTATTCACTAATCTTATAAACAGTATTTAATAACTACATTTTCTGTTCATTGTTTTTTGAATAATTAGTCAGCTATTGGAAAAATGATGATGGTGGTACATAGCTCCAAGAGAGAATTTATAACTTCACGGGCACTGCTTTAAGGCTATGTGTATTAACTCAGATAAAACAGCACTTGCCCCAGTTTGCAGAACAGACCACAGAGCAGAGAGAAGCAAGCAGTGTATGTGTATACATATAGTAAATATCTTTCCGTAGGTGGAAGCAAGTTCTTATTCTGGAGTGAGTGACTATAATTGCAGAAGAATTGAAACTATCACTTACATGACCAATAAAGACTTTGTTTTCCTCACCCCAAAAACTTCTCAGCCCCTAAGTACATCTGAGACCCTGTATTCACAGTAGATGCCTATATGATGCCTAGGTGTTAACGAGAATGCTTAAACATACTCATCAAACTTGGGGCCCATAGTTGTGTTTACTCACCTTCTTTCATGTTATATATATAGGATTGGGACTATTTACCTTATTTGGGATGTATTTTAATGGAGGAAACATAGTAATTCTTTGTTTTTTAACCAAATGATTTTTACTGATATTTAAATTGTTTTCATTGTAGGAGAAAGACTAAAATATATGCTTGGGTATCTGTAAGTAATTTCTGTACATGTCAGTCAAGGGCATCAAATGGCATGGGTGGTTGTATGTAATCTATTTGGTGTATGCCACGACATGGAGCTTAGTAAGTACAAAAATAAAACAGCATACACATGTTCACAAACAGGCTCGTGAATTATACTTGGTTATAAGCAATTATTTCCATCAGAATTCAAGTGCAAAGTGTCCATTTTATTGTTATCTGGATGTTGAAAATCTGGATGTTAGAGACTGGTGGGTTTCCTCTACTAAACATCACTGAAGCGGCTGTGATCTGAATGTTCACATCTATTCAATTCACATTTTGAAATCCTAACCTCCACAGTAATAAGATTGGGAGCTAAGACCTATAATATTTATCCGTTTAAATTTAACTAACATTTTTACCAATGAAGACATGGGAGGTAAAAATCTGCTAGCTCAACAAGGTAACTGTATCCTCTTAATTATATACAAAATATCTACAAGCCTCATCCTACAATTACACTTATAGCTCTTTAGAAATTTCTTTCTCTATGTGTCATTCTACCGATGTAACCTACCTTTCTCTTGAGCTCTGCCAAACCCAAGAGGGCTTCTTAGCTCTGGTTTGCCTGTGTCCTGTCAACTGATTCCCAGAGCTCCTTTCTTGTAATGCTTTTTCTAAGCAGAGGAGAGAGAGGAGAAGAGAGAGAGAGAAAGGGAGGGAGGGGGGGGGGAGGGAGGGAGGGGGGAGGGAGGGAGGGGGAGGGAGGGAGGGAGGGAGGAGGGAGGAGAGAATTAGAGAGAATCTCAAAGATCCCTCTCCTAGACCCTTGGCAACCTGGGATGAACCACATTGCTATCATGATGGGGGAGTTTAAAACAAGTAAGTAGGGGCCAAACCATTTCACCTTCACAGTGAGTAGCTCAAAGTGAAGTACTTCAAGCCCAGTCCAGCTAACTTTGCCACAGGCCACAAAGCAAAGACCACAAGACCTCTCCTAATCAACTTGCCTTAAAACAAGCAGGAACTTTCCACTCCTTAGCATTCTTATGATGGAGGCTTTTACAAACTGTATCTCTTCAGGGCACTCCTAACTGCATCTGACAAACATAATATCTAACAAAGCATGAATATTTGGCTAATAATTAGTTTTTCTATGTACAATAACAAACATCCTATAACAGAGACTCTTGGTATGTGATTAGTTCATGAAAATAGAATTCTCTTATATGGAATTGGTGCCTTCTAAGAGAGGGGTAATAGATTCACTCTTGTGGAGAACAGAAGAAACCATTGAAAGCCTCAAAGCAAGTTTTTACTAGACGTTGGATTTGCCTTGCACGTCTACTTTTTATGAATGAAAACCAAACCTGTTTTGCCTTGAGATCTCTATCTTTTGGTATTTTGATAGAGATGCCCAACCAGACTAGGAAACTGGAATTTTCTTTGAATATCAAAATTGTAGTCTCTCATTCTACAATGAGATAACTTGGCTGAGATCTCTACCCTAATTCCATAGCTCTTTTTTTAAAAAATTTTTATTAGATATATTTCTTTACTTACATTTCAAATGTTATTCCCCTTCCCGGTTTCCTGTCCATAAGCCCCCATTCCCTCCCCCCCAATACGGGTATTTCCCCCTACATCTCCCTTACTGCCCCCACCCCCATACTCCCCTGCACTAGGGGTCCAACCTTGGCAGGACCAAGGGCTTCCCCTTCCACTGGTGCCCCAACAAGACTATTCTCTGATACATAGGCAGTCAGAGCCCTGGGTCAGTCCATGTATTTTGGTAGTGGTTTAGTCCCTGGAAGCTCTGGTTGGTTGGCATTGTTGTTTTTATTGGGTTGCAAGCTCCTTCAACTCTTTCAATCCTTCCTCTAATTTCCCCAAAAGGGGTCCTGTTCTCAGTTTGGGGGTTTGTTGCCAGCACTGACCTCTGTATTGGACATGCTCTGGATATGTTTCTCAGGAGACATCTATATCCAGTCCATTTCAGCATGCAATTTTTAGCTTCATCAATCTCATCTAGTTTTGGTGGCTGTGTACATATATATATATATGGGCAACAGGTGGGTCAGGCTCTGAATGGTCATTCCTTGAGTCGCTGCTCTCAACTTCGCTTCCAAATCCCCTCCTATAGATATTTTTCCCCTTTTAAGAAGAAGTGGGAGCATCCACATTTTGGTCATTCTTCTTGAGCTTCCTGTGGTCTGTGGATTGCATCTTGGGTAATTCAAGCTTTTTGACTAATATCCACTTATCAATGAATACCAAGTGTGTTTTTCTGTGATTGAGTTACCTCACTCAGGATGATATTTTCTAGTTTACTCCATTTGAATAAACTATGATTTTCATGAAGTCATTGTTTTTGATAGCTGAATAGTACTCCACTGTGTAGATGTATCACATTTTTTGAATCCATTTTTCTGTTGAAGGGCATCTGGGTTCTTTCTAGCTTCTGGCTATTATAAATAAGGCTGCTATTAACATAGTAGAGCATGTGTCTTTGCTTTCTGTTGGAGCATCTGTGGGTATATGCCCAAGAGAGGTATACCTGGGTCCTTAGGTAGTGGACTGTTTAATTTTCTGAGGAACCTACAGACTGATTTTCAAAGTGGTTGTACCAGTTTGCAATCCCACTAAAAATGGAGGAGTGTTCCTCTTTCTCCGCATCCTCGCCAGCATTTGCTGTCACCTGAGTTTTTGATCGTAGCCATTCTCACTGGTGTAAGGTGAAATCTCAGGGTTGTTTTGATTTGCATTTCCCTGATGACTAAGGATGTTGAACATTTCTTTACGTGCTTTTGGGCCATTAGATAATCCTCAGCTGAGAATGTTTTGTTTAGCTCTGTACCCCATATTTTTAATAGGGTTATTTGGCTCTCTGGAGTCTAACTTCCTGTTCTTTGTATATTTTGGATATAAGGCCTCTATCTGTTGTAGGATTAGTAAAGATCTTTTCCCAATCTGTTGGTTGCCGTTTTGTCCTAATGACAGTGTCTTTTACCTTACAGAAGCTTTGCAGTTTTATGAGATCCCATTTATTGATTCTTGATCTTAGAGCATAAGCCATTGGTGTTTTGTTCAGGAAATTTTCTCCAGTGCCCATGTGTTCGAGATTCTTCCCCACTTCTTCTTCTTCTATTAGTTTGAGTATATCTGGTTTGATGTGGAGGTCCTTGATCCACTTGGACTTAAGCTTTGTACAGGGTGGTAAGCATGGATCAATTTGCATTCTTCTACATGCTGACCTCTATTTGAGCCAGCACCATTTGTTGAAATTGCTATCTTTCTTCCATTGGATGGTTTTAGCTACTTTGTGAAAGATCAACTGACCATAAGTGTGTGGGTTCATTTCTGAGTCTTCAATTCTGTTCCACTGATCTAGGGATGTCTACTTCAAAGGGAAATTTCCTTATCCATGGTCTTATCATTTCCTCAACTCTGAGCACCTTACTTCCTACCTCTACTGTACAGTCAAATGTCCCTGTCAAAACACTTTCATTCTTGAAATTTGGTCGTCTCCTATATTTTGCCACCACAATAAAAAACACATACAGAAGGAACTGACAATTGTTGTATTGTACTTGAGGATTAGAGTAGTGTCTGAGCTTATGTTTACCTGTAATCTAATCAAATCAGTAAATATAGTCCACATTCAATAATTATAATATGAGCTTATTTTCCACAATATATAAAGTATGGTTTTAGAAGAGAAATAAAGCTCCATTCTTATACCCAAAAGGAACTATGACATTAGTACATTTTTTAAAAATTAGTGATAGAAAAAGTGATAAATCTTATTTTCATACTCATCATAACCCCTGTTTTCACCTTCATTAAGTCACTTACTGATTTACAGCAGTAAGGATGTCTAAGGGAAGCACAAGCACAACATTAGATATTCTGCAACTCAAAATCATATTTTTCCCTGTTAGCATTTTGTCTAAACTCTGCCCCACAGTTACCTGGCAACAGCCAGGTGTGCCTGACTCACTATAAAAGGGACTGCTTGCCCCCTCTTCTCTCTCTTGCTCTTGCTTTCCTGCTCCCACTCTGTCCCCTAGCCTCTTCCCCCCTCTCTCCCAATTCCCTTCTGTCATCTTTCTCCACATGCTCATGGCCAGCCTCTACTCCTCTATTCCTCCACTCCTCTATTCCTCTACTCCCCCTCTATTCCCCTTCTCCTCACCCTCCTCCCCTCCTCTGCCTTTCTTTGTCTCTACTGCCCTTGTAACTCCCCTCCCCATGTCCTGATTGAAGTCTATTTTATACTATACTGTCATGTGACTGGTCCCACAGTGGGAAGGTATATCCCAGCCAGGACCTGCTGAGGCACCTCCTTCCCCCATCCCTTACCACACATCCACCAAAACACATTCTTTCTCTCTTTATCTTTAAATAAACACAACATTCTCTGTGTAGGAACTTCAGTTAGGAGCAAATACACATGCTTAGGTGTGTACCTGCCTTGTTCTATGCCCCCAAATTTTAATCAGTTGATGATCATTTTTAAACACTTTTGTGAGAACCACTGAAAAGCAATCCCTGACCTAAAATGGAGACATGCAACTTGCTTTGACTGCATGGTATTTGAGAAAAATAGGACTGGTATTTCCGAGCTAGAATGTGAAGGTGAGCATCTAAGTTCAGAATGAGTGCCATACTTGTTTGCACATGGAAAAAAAAACAGCCAAAATTTAAAAAAAAAAATGGTTTCACAAGTCTTTAGCAGCTCAACAAGAATACTGGCTTTTCTGTATTAAATTACTCTAATTTGTTTTCTATTTGCAGAAAAAAACATTATTAGCCTGCCCAAGTTGTCAAAGTGAACTCTGTTACCTCTCTTCTGTGATTTCTGATCTAATATTGAGATGATCTTCTTATCCACTTACTCATCATCTATTTAAAGGAATTTTTTTACTTCAGTGTGATCAAATTATGAGTGTATATATATATATAATATTACATATATATTTAATACATACATATATATATTAAAGGAGAGTTAAACCTTCTTAAATTCTCCTGGCTCGAAATGCTTTGAAGATGTGTGCCTAGGATGAAGTAGGGTCTCTTCTATTTTAAAATGATAGCCATTCATTTTCAAGTGGTTAAAGTTAATTTGCTTAAAGGGGAACAGCTCTGTGTTCTTAGCACAGGCAGAAATCAATTCTCTTCATGGCGCTGAGGTGCCCTGTGAAGTCCAGCTCCCCAGGAGCCAAGCTGGTTGTAATTAGTTCCGTCACAGCCAGGTTGCAATCACTGGTGGGCTGGTTGACTGTGGTGGGGCACTCAGAGCTTCCTGATGGACCTCACATAGCAAGTGTTCCAAAGCTTGAATAAGTTTGTGGTATTCTCTTGTCCAGTGACAATTCCTAATGAAGACATCTAAATAATGACCTTGAAGGAGACAATCGAGCAAACAGGAAAGAAGGGCTTGAAATATAGGGATCCAGACAAATCCTACGACGTTAACAAAAAGGTAAGAAATGGCTATAAAATCCAAACAGTGCGCCCTCTCTTTAAGATTCAATAAATGTTTTAGCTGCAGTAGGATTCGTGTGTCCCCGCGTGTTCTTGCTGGCGAGATAGCTCGGGACATCTGGTGCTGAGAACCCGGGATAGAAACGCCACACCATCGCCAGGCGGCGAGAGAGAGAGGTCCTCCGTCCGCGGAGAGAATCCAAAAGCTGCAGGACGCGGCAGCTCTCTGCTCCCAGATCCCGTGGGAGAGATACCTTACCACCTGGTCAGGTGGGCACTCCTGAGGCTGCAGAGCAGAAGAGACCACCAACACTGCCCACCCCTGCCCACATCCCTGGCCCAAGAGGAAACTGTATAAGGCCTCTGGGCTCCCGTGGGAGAGGGCCCAGGTGAGGCAGGAGCCCTGCCTGAGACACCGCCGGAACCTGAAGGAATCAGACCGGATAAACAGTTCTCTGCACCCAAATCCCGTGGGAAGGAGAGCTAAACCTTCAGAGAGGCAGACACGCCTGCGAAACCAGAAGAGACTGCTCTCTACACACATTGCTGATTCCAGAGGAAAACACCGGAGGCCATCTGGAACCCTGGTGCACGGAGGCTCCCGGAAGGGGCGGCACAGATCTTCCCGGTTGCTGCCACCGCGGAGAGCCCGTGGGCAGCACCCCGCGAGCGAACTCGAACCTCGGGACCACAGGTAAGACCAACTTTTCTGCTGCAAGTGACCTGCCTGGTGAACTCAAGACACAGGCCCACAGGAACAGCTGAAGACCTGTAGAGGGACAAAACTACACACACGAAAGCAGAACACTCTGTCCCCATAACTGGCTGAAAGAAAACAGTAAAACAGGTCTACAGCACTCCTGACACACAGGCTTATAGGACAGTCTAGCCACTGTCAGAATTAGCAGAACAAAGTAACACTAGAGATAATCTGATGGCGAGAGGCAAGCGCAGGAACCCAAGCAACAGAAACCAAGACTACATGGCATCATCGGAGCCCAATTCTCGCACCAAAACAAACATGGAATATCCAAACACACCAGAAAAGCAAGATCTAGTTTCAAAATCAGATTTGATCATGATGCTGGAGGACTTCAAGAAAGACGTGAAGAACTCCCTTAGAGAACAAGTAGAAGCCTACAGAGAGGAATCGCAAAAATCCCTAAAAGAATTCCAGGAAAACACAAACAAACAGTTGAAGGAATTAAAAATGGAAATAGAAGCAATCAAGAAAGAACACATGGAAATAACCCTGGATAACCTAAAAACCAAAAGAAGAGACAAGGAGCTGTAGATACAAGCTTCACCAACAGAATACAAGAGATGGAAGAGAGAATCTCAGGAGCAGAAGATTCCATAGAAATCATTGACTCAACTGTCAAAGATAATGTAAAAGGAAAAAGCTACTGGTCCAAAACATACAGGAAATCCAGGACTCAATGAGAAGATCAAACCTAAGGATAATAGGTATAGAAGAGAGTGAAGACTCCCAGCTCAAAGGACCAGTAAATATCTTCAACAAAATCATAGAAGAAAACTTCCTAACCTAAAGAAAGAGATACCCATAAGCATACAAGAAGCCTACAGAACTCCAAATAGATTGGACCAGAAAAGAAACACCTCCCGTCACATAATAGTCAAAACACTAAATGCTCAAAATAAAGAAAGAATATTAAAAGCAGTAAGAGAAAAAGGTCAAGTAACATATAAAGGCAGACCTATCAGAATCACACCTGACTTCTCGCCAGAAACTATGAAGGCCAGAAGATCCTGGACTGATGTCATACAGACCCTAAGAGAACACAAATGCCAGCCCAGGCTACTGTATCCTGCAAAACTCTCAATTAACATAGATGGAGAAACCAAGATATTCCATGACAAAACCAAATTTACACAATATCTTTCTACAAATCCAGCACCACAAAGGATAATAAATGGTAAAGCCCAACATAAGGAGGCAAGCTATACCCAAGAAGAGGCAAGAATCTAATCGTCTTGGCAACAAAACAAAGAGAAGAAAAGCACACAAACACAACCTCACATCCAAATATGAATATAACAGGAAGCAATAATCACTATTCCTTAATATCTCTCAACATCAATGGCCTCAACTCCCCAATAAAAAGACATAGATTAACAAACTGGATACGCAACAAGGACCCTGCATTCTGCTGCCTACAGGAAACACACCTCAGAGACAAAGACAGACACTACCTCAGAGTGAAAGGCTGGGAAACAACTTTCCAAGCAAATGGTCAGAAGAAGCAAGCTGGAGTAGCCATTCTAATATCAAATAAAATCAATTTCCAACTAAAAGTCATCAAAAAAGATAAGGAAGGACACTTTATATTCATCAAAGGAAAAATCCACCAAGATGAACTCTCAATCCTAAATATCTATGCCCCAAATACAAGGGCACCTACATACGTAAAAGAAACCTTACTAAAGCTCAAAACACACATTTCACCTCACACAATAATAGTAGAAGATTTCAACACCCCACTCTCATCAATGGACAGATCATGGAAACAGAAATTAAACAGAGACGTAGACAGACTAAGAGAAGTCATGAGCCAAATGGACTTAACGGATATTTATAGAACGTTCTACCCTAAAGCAAAAGGATATACCTTCTTCTCAGCTCCTCATGGTACTTTCTCCAAAATTGACCATATAATTGGTCAAAAAACAGGCCTCAACAGATACAGAAAGATAGAAATAATCCCATGCGTGCTATCAGACCACCACGGCCTAAAGCTGGTCTTCAATAACAATAAGGGAAGAATGCCCACATATACTTGGAAACTGAACAATGCTCTACTCAATGATAACCTGGTCAAGGAAGAAATAAAGAAAGAAATTAAAAACTTTTTAGAATTTAATGAAAATGAAGGTACAACATACCCAAACTTATGGGACACAATGAAAGCTGTGCTAAGAGGTAAACTCATAGCGCTGAGTGCCTGCAGAAAGAAACAGGAAAGAGCATATGTCAGCAGCTTGACAGCACACCTAAAAGCTCTAGAACAAAAAGAAGCAAATACACCCAGGAGGAGTAGAAGGCAGGAAATAATCAAACTCAGAGCTGAAATCAACCAAGTAGAAACAAAAAGGACCATAGAAAGAATCAACAGAACCAAAAGTTGGTTCTTTGAGAAAATCAACAAGATAGATAAACCCCTAGCCAGACTAACGAGAGGACACAGAGAGTGTGTCCAAATTAACAAAATCAGAAATGAAAAGGGAGACATAACTACAGATTCAGAGGAAATTCAAAAAATCATCAGATCTTACTATAAAAGCCTAAATTCAACAAAACTTGAAAATCTACAGAAATGGACAATTTCTAGACAGATACCAGGTACCGAAGTTAAATCAGGAACAGATAAACCAGTTAAACAACCCCATAACTCCTAAGGAAATAGAAGCAGTCATTAAAGATCCCCCAACCAAAAAGAGCCCAGGTCCAGACGGGTTTAGTGCAGAATTCTATCAGACCTTCATAGAAGACCTCATACCAATATTATCCAAACTATTCCACAAAATTGAAACAGATGGAGCACTACCGAATTCCTTCTATGAAGCCACAATTACTCTTATACCTAAACCACACAAAGACCCAACAAAGAAAGAGAACTTCAGACCAATTTCCCTTATGAGCATTGACGCAAAAATACTCAACAAAATTCTGGCAAACCGAATCCAAGAGCACATCAAAACAATCATCCACCATGATCAAGTAGGTTTCATCCCAGGCATGCAGGGATGGTTTAATATCGGAAAACCATCAACGTGATCCATTATATAAACAAACTGAAAGAACAAAACCACATGATCATTTCATTAGATGCTGAGAAAGCATTTGACAAATTTCAACACCCCTTCATGATAAAAGTCCTGGAAAGAATAGGAATACAAGGCCCATACCTAAACATAGTAAAAGCCATATACAGCAAACCAGTTGCTAACATTAAACTAAATGGAGAGAAACTTGAAGCAATCCCACTAAAATCAGGGACTAGACAAGGCTGCCCACTCTCTCCCTACTTATTCAATATAGTTCTTGAAGTTCTAGCCAGAGCAATCAGACAACAAAAGGAGATCAAGGGGATACAGATCGGAAAAGAAGAAGTCAAAATATCACTATTTGCAGATGATATGATAGTATATTTAAGTGACGCCAAAAGTTCCACCAGAGAACTACTAAAGCTGATAAACAACTTCAGCAAAGTGGCTGGGTATAAAATTAACTCAAATAAATCAGTAGCCTTCCTCTACACAAAAGAGAAACAAGCCGAGAAAGAAATTAGGAAACGACACCTTCATAATAGACCCAAATAATATAAAATACCTCGGTGTGACTTTAACCAAGCAAGTAAAAAGATCTGTACAATAAGAACTTCAAGACACTGAAGAAAGAAATTGAAGAAGACCTCAGAAGGTGGAAAGATCTCCCATGCTCATGGATTGGCAGGATTAATATAGTAAAATGGCCATTCTGCCAAAAAGCGATCTACAGATTCAATGCAATCCCCATCAAAATACCAATCCAATTCTTCAAAGAGTTAGACAGAAAAATTTGCAAATTCATCTGGAATAGCAAAAACCCAGGATAGCTAAAACTATCCTCAACAATAAAAAGGACTTCAGGGGAATCACTATCCCTGAACTCAAGCAGTATTACAGAGCAATAGTGATAAAAACTGCATGGTATTGGTACAGAGACAGACAGATAGACCAATGGAACAGAATTGAAGACCCAGAAATGAACCCACACACCTATGGTCACTTGATTTTTGACAAAGGAGCCAAATCCATCCAATGGAAAAAAGATAGCATTTTCAGCAAATGGTGCTGGTTCAACTGGAGGTCAACATGTAGAAGAATGCAGATTGATCCATGCTTATCACCCTGTACAAAGCTTAAGTCCAAGTGGATCAAGGACCTCCACATCAAACTAGATACACTCAAACTAATACAAGAAAAACTAGGGCAGCATCTGGAACACATGGGCACTGGAAAAAATTTCCTGAACAAAACACCAATGGCGTATGCTCTAAGATCAAGAATCGACAAATGGGATCTCATAAAACTGCAAAGCTTCTGTGAGGCAAAGGACACTGTGGTTAGGACAAAACGGCAACCAACAGATTGGGAAAAGATCTTTACCAATCCTACAACAGATAGAGGCCTTATATCCAAAATATACAAAAGAACTCAAAAAGTTAGACCCAGAGGGAGACAAATAACCCTATTAAAAAATGGGGTTCAGAGCTAAACAAAAGAATTCACAGCTGAGGAATGCTGAATGGCTGAGAAACACCTAAAGAAATGTTCAACATCTTTAGTCATCAGGGAAATGCAAATCAAAACAACCCTGAGATTTCACCTCACACCAGTGAGAATGGCTAAGATCAAAAACTCAGGTGACAGCAAATGCTGGCGAGGATGTGGAGAAAGAGGAACACTCCTCCATTGTTGGTGGGATTGCAGACTGGTACAACCATTCTGGAAATCAGTCTGGAGGTTCCTCAGAAAATTGGACATTAAACTGCCTGAGGATCCAGCTATCCCACTCTTGGGCATATACCCAAAAGATGCCCCAACATATAAAAAAGACACGTGCTCCACTATGTTCATCGCAGCCTTATTTATAATAGCCAGAAGCTGGAAAGAACCCAGATGCCCTTCAACAGAGGAATGGATACAGTAAATGTGGTATATCTACACAATGGAATATTACTCAGCTATCAAAAACAACGAGTTTATTAAATTTGTAGGCAAATGGTTGGAACTGGAAAATATCATCCTGAGTGAGCTAACCCAATCACAGAAAGACATACATGGTATGCACTCATTGATAAGTGGCTATTAGCCCAAATGCCTGAATTACCCTAGATGTGTAGAACAAATGAAACTCAAGACGGAGGATCAAAATGTGAATGCTTCACTCCTTCTTTAAAAGGGGAACAAGAATACCCTTGGCAGGGAAGAGAGAGGCAAAGATTAAAACAGAGACTGAAGGAACATCCATTCAGAGCCTGCCCCACATGTGGCCCATATATATACAGCCACCCAATTAGACAAGATGGATGAAGCAAAGAAGTGCAGAAGTGTAGATCGCTCCTGAGAGACACAGCCAGAATACAGCAAATACAGAGGCGAATGTCAGCAGCAAACCTCTGAACTGAGAATAGGACCCCCGTTGAAGGAATCAGAGAAAGAACTGGAAGAGCTTGAAGGGCTCGAGACCCTATATGTACAACAATGACAAGCCACCAGAGCTTCCAGGGACTAAGCCACTACCTAAAGACTATACATGGACTGACCCTGGACTCTGACCTCATAGGTAGCAATTAATATCCTAGTAAGAGCACCAGTGGAAGGGGAAGCCCTGGGTCCTGCTAATACTGAACCCCCAGTGAACTAGACTGTTGCGGGGGGGGCAATAGGGGGGAGGGTGGGGGAGGAACACCCATAAGGAAGGGGAGGGGAGGGGATGTTTGCCCGAAACCGGAAAGGAATAATACTAAAATGTATATAAGAAATATTCAAGTTAATAAAAAAAAAAAAAAAAAAAAATCAAACAGTGACCAAGAGCTGATGGCTGTGCGTCCAAATGTGTTGCTGTGCTCACTGGAGCAAACACGGGTATTAATGCTATATTTCTAATTCACAATGTTTGATCTGCCTAGTGGATCATGGTGAAGACAAATCATGACAAGCAATTATTATGATATGATGTAATAAAAAAGAATCTCTCCAAACTTTCAGGTCTGACTTGACCTTGCCTGAGGTTATTGGACAGATTACGTTAGTCAGGGTATGTCCTATTTAGAAACTTTCTGTCAATGTTTCAGAAGTTTTGTTTTGAAGAGATGAACCCGCTGTGCTATCTATGATCCAGTCATATGAGGCATTCAGGTGCTTACCACCCCCACATTCTCTAGAGCAAGATAGTCTATAGTCTTCATTTACAGATGACCACAACTGAGGGTCAAGAAAGATAAATACTGGCAAAGCTCCACAGGGAGCTAACCTCTTAAAACTTACTTGGAAATAGAGCAGACTACAGATCCCATAATCCTCTTCCAATTCAGGTCTGAGATGATAACAGACACCAACGTCACAGCCTAGTTTAATCTCTTGTTTAAAATTTATTGTTTTATGACTACTTGACAACTTGTGACAGATTTCACTGAAAAGAGGAAAATGGGGTTTGGAAGATGTTCACAGAGATTTCTGTAGCTATCAGACACATGCAAAGGACAAATAGGTTAGGATTACTAAGCCCCAAGTACAAAAATATAAGATAAAATTCTTAATTTCTGGTCATGGGCATGAAGGGATATGTTAGCTTGGTGTAGAAGACAGAGTAGGATCTTCTTGTGAAGCCACATGTGTTTGAGAATCAAGGAGCCACAGAAGCCATGAAGAGATGAAAGCTCTTACTTGTCAGTCAATTAAAAACTATGTTTTGTTGGGGCAAGTTTATGGAATGGAATCCAGGGCTTGAATCATAAAGCCTAGCTATGTAACCTTCACTATTTGTAAATCACATAAAACATATGAGCTTGAACTTTACATTTTAAGTTAAAATGGATGAAAGAGCACTTCCTTTACAATTGTCTCTTCCTTCCAAATAACCTCAGGAAGGCAAAGGGACAACTTAAGTACACTCAATGACACAGACATCTATAGCATTGAGCGTAGAACTGGCACAAATAAGGCATGCCATATTCTACAGATTTTCAGTGTATAATAGAGAAATGTGTCATCGTTGACATATCTACTCAAGGGAGTGGTGACATGACAACTTCCGAAGATCAATCCTAAGAATAAACCCTGATTTTCACTTTTAATTTTCCTGGCACAACTACAACATCCTGTCTCCCTTTCCAATGTGCTACGGATTGACATATAAATCATATTGTCAACCTATTAATAAAATGATTGAGTTTGTGTTTCCAAACCTTTCCTTCAAATTTCCTCAGGACTTTTTCAGCAAATGTCTTGCCACAGTCAACCATTTAACACCCCACTTTAGGAAACCATGTCTATGTGCCTCACTTTCTCTCTACCCAAGACCCAAGTCAAATGTCTAGGATAAGAACTACTTCTTTCCCCCCAAAGAGGTGGAATTCAAAGATCAAGCTCACACCAGAGTGTTCCAGTGAATGCTGAGGGAAGAGTTTAATAAGACACACTTCTGCACACTATTGTGCTCTTCCACTTAAACCTTAGTTTTCAAATAATTTAGATCTTTAACCAAATTATTTACAGAGCCTTTGGATACTAGTTAATGTATCCAAAAGTTAAAAATCCAAGTAAAAATAAAGATATGGTCTTACTTTGTAGCCCAGGCTGCCCTTGAACTCATAGCAATTCTATTGCTCTCAAGTGCTGGGGACAATTAATCTTTCATTCAAATCATTTTCTATACTCATAAAAATCACTTATGATGTTTCAGGTTAACTCGTTAAACATTCACTTCAAATTATAAAAGCAAAATGAATAAATATATCATACTAAGTACTTTTAAAAACCATTCTCAAGAGCATGCTGTAAAGAAAACTGCATCTGCACACGGGCAGCTAATCACACTAGTTCCTTCCCTCTTTTTCGTCTCCAATTTCTCAATGTTATGTGCTTCTACAAATTTTGGATTATTTTTTTCTGAATAATCTCAGAGGTTTTATTTTATACCATTCTTTTAAAAGCAAAACAGAAATATAACTCCTTTTTTATGTATGAGTTTTATAAAAAAATATAATTCACTTACATGTATGCAGGTACACACACACATGACATTATCATGAAGGCAAACCTATTCACGCCTGCTTTTAGACTTTTTTGGTCAACGCATCTTCTATCCCTCTCCAGTCTTAAGAATTACATGCAAAGTCACCTACATATCTCTCTTCGATATTCACTTTTGTTATGGATTCAAGAATAATATCTGTTTTATGATTTCATTGAGTTACAATGAGTACAAATCAGATTCATAGCAAATTGCATTTTTAACAAGAAGCATATTTTAACATCTTTCTATACTTTTAAATAAAAGTTTCTTTCTCCTTTATGTAAAGATTTATTTGTTTGTTTATTTATTATAAGTACACTGTCCCTGTCTTCAGACGCACGAGAAGAGGGCATCAGATCACATTACAGATGGTTGTGCACCACCATGTGGTTGCTGGGATTTGAACTCAGGACGTCTGGAAGAGTAGTCAATGCTCTTAACCACTGAGCCATCTCTCCAGCCCCAGTTTCTTCCTCTTAGGCCATCCATGGTTTCCCCTTCTGTACTGAGCCTCCAAGTATAGACCTGAGGTTGTGGTCCACAGGCTAAATTAGAGATACAGATTATGTCTCTGCTTCATGCTGTCCTTGAAGAAGGATTAATATGATGCTGGCATAGTTTCTAGAGGCTCTGTCTTTGAAGACACAGAGCTTCCTGGTTCCACAATGGCCACATAGTCACAGGTAGAAACTATCACAAAGGCTATGTACAAGGCAGCTATGTTTCCAAGTGTCAGTCTTCTTGAATTCTTTGAACATTCCTCCACCCCACCTCCACTTTTCTTCCTGAACACCTACTTTCTGATATCTGTAAACAGTCTTTCATTTCTTTATTTATATTGTTCTAATTCTAGAATCAGACCTTTCTTTAAAGAATCTTCTGCTGAAGGTCAGCACTCAGAAACCAAGATCCAGGGCTCTGTGCCTACTATTCCTAGTCACCTGTGGCTTTGATTCTTTTCAGTGGATGAAGGTTTTACATATCCCAAATTGGATATACACACTCATTTGTTGATTTCAAGATGGAAAGCTATGTAGACAAAAGCTGATGTGTGTGTACATGCATACATGTAAGGAGTTATCTTTGACTTGAATGAGCATGACATGTATCATGCTTTTCCCATTGGTTGCTTCATTCCCATGCCCCCAACTCAAAGGCCCATCTTTTCTAATTTTTAGAATATATTTTATTGACATATAAAATGTGCCATTTTGACTTATTTACAAATTAGCTGATGAACCTAGCATATCCACACTTCGAATTCCTCTCTTCTATCTTGAAATGGCTATGTTGCTGCATTGTTGTTCCTGTGATTTCTAGTGCTAGGGCTAATGAGAGGGCTTGCCTTGACCCACATCTGCAGCCATTATGATGCATGCCTTAGTTTGTATTCGCCCTGTCTCAACTGCACCAGGTAAAGTGAATTAGTCAGTTTAGGAAGACAATACCACAGATGATCTTGTCAACTCTGTGAAGAGCATAATAGTTACAGAGAGAGGGGACAGTGAGAGGGGCAGAGAGGGAGAAAGGCTGTCTGACAATATTATACTTGGATGGAAAGAATCAATTATGCTGGCTTGTTCTGTTTTGTTTTCACACAGCTGGATTGGTCTTAACTTATTTTTCAGCCAATGAGAAACAAGGAAATATGATAGTCATGTTTCCTGTGGTAATTTATATAGCTGTGTAACTCTAATATGCATTGAGACTAATGTCAGAATAGTTGAAACTTATCCCTGAGAAAAGCGAGCTCACCAAGAAGACAGGGTTTGTCTCGTTCTTTTTGTGTTTATTCTTGCAGAATACATGCAAAACATTGTTTTCCAATGCCTTCCTACCCTTTCTCAGTGTAAATCTATACCATGAAACCATAATGCAGTTCACTCATTTCTCAAAATCCACACCACGTGGTTCTTCCTAACGCCCTAACTGACTTGTGTGTTTTATGTTGAGTTCCACACCTGGCATTTGACACTATCATTTGTAAGCTAGAACATCATGGGTCATTCACCACAGCTACATATGGAGAGGTTCTGGCAAGCAAAGAATTTGTCCACATCTCCCCTTCTCCCACTCAACTTCTGGAAAGCACTGGTCTGTCCCTTCTTCCTCCAGTTCAGCTTCTTACACAAGGAAATGTGAGTTGATAGATGTGCTGATTTTAGAGATGACTTTGATCTAGAAAATTGCATTTAAGTCATAAGAACATCCATGAATAGTTCTCTTCCATTTCTTTCATGTGCTTAAAGACATTCAAAGTATCCACAAGTTCAGAAATTTAGGCAATTATTACAAAGCTACTCTAAAAATCCAGTATCTTGTGCTTACTTAATTCCATGGTTCTCCACCCTTTCATGCAGTTCCTCATGTAGTAATCCAACCACCACCACCACCACCACCATAAAATGTTTTTTGTTGCTACTTCATAACTGTAATTTTGCTACTGTTGTGACTCTTAATGTCAATATCTGGTATGCAGGCTATCTGATATTTGACCCATGTCAAAGGGTCATTTGACCATGAGAGTGGTCACAACCTGTAGGTGGAGAAGCACTAACTTGAAGTTCCAATGCACTTCAGTACACACTTTCATAGAATTGAGAATCAACTGTGATTCTCACACTTTACATAGAATACAGAGCAATGCATGTCTAACAGCAGAGAGCTGCCAAACCATATTTCAAATTAGTGATGGGAATTTCATATTTACATTTCATAAATATGAGTTCTTAGTCCATATCATATCTACCAGTTACTTATTCTTTCTTTCTCTCTCTCTCATCCTAATCATTCTGTATGGAATTTTATAAAATATATTCCATTACTTCAAAACAAAAAATTATTTTGATTAATATGTGATATTTCCATAGACTTATAAAATTCAGCCTTTTGTTCTGATTCATGTATACATTAAGCAGTCACCAGCTCAGGGAATTCAGCATGTTCATTGCCTTAGAAAGGATTTTCAAATTCCTCTCTGGTTTGAAACATATAATGTATGTTATTAATCAATATATTCACTGTAATGTACAGAAGATAACTAACTTCTCTTTTTATTTTGTTTTATCTATTATATACTTATTTATTTGGGAGTTTTTCAAGACAGGGTTTCTCCGTGTAATAGTGCTGCCTGTCCTGGACTTGCTTTGTAGACCATGCTGCCCTGGAACTTACAGAGATCCTCCTACCTCTGCCTCCTGCGTGCTGGGATAAAAGGCATGGGCCACCATGCCTACTGAAAATATTCTTGTCTTAATCAATCACAGTTGATTCTCAATTGCCCTCCTAACCATCCATCATTCCACCCAGCTTCTGGAAATCACTATGCCTCTATCAACTTCTTTAAGAGCTACTGCTCCAATTCTAATTATGAGTGCAAAACATTGGTATTTGTGCTTCTGACTTATTTCCCTTCTACAATATTTTCTGGGGCCATCATATTGTCACAAGTGACAGAATTTCATACTATCTTTACCCAAATAACATTTTATTCTCTCTCTCTCTCTCTCTCTCTCTCTCTCTCTCTCTCTCTCTCTCTCTCTCTGTGTGTGTGTGTGTGTGTGTGTGTGTGTGTGTTTCTGTGTGTGTGAGAGAGAGAGAGACAGACAGAGACAGAAAGACACAGAGACAGACAGAGAAGGACAGAGACACAGAGAGACACACAGAGAGACAGAAAGAGAAAGAAACAGAGAGAGAGACTTTCTAAAAACTCTTCTACTCAATGGCTTTTGGGTGTTAATTGATTTAATAGTCTGGCTATTATTAATAGTAAGCACAAGAGTGCAGCTATGCCTTCCTATATTAGGGTTTTCAGAGAAGCACAACTGATATAATATTTACATATATATATATGTATATGAGATTTATTAGAGTGGTTTACAGACTATGATCCAACTAATCCAATAATGGCTGTCTCCCAAAAAAAAGGCAAGAGTTTGGCAGATGTTCATTCCGTGTAGCTGGGTATCTTCAGTGTACATGGAACTCTGAAGAAGTAGGTTCTAAGTGAAGGAGGGCTCAACAGAAGGAGAGATAAACACAAGAGTGAATGCAAGTAAGTGATAAGCAAAAGCTTCCTTCTGCGTGCTCTTAAGTGAGTTGCTACCAAAAGGTGTGGTCCAGATTCGGTGTGGACATTCCTAAATCAAATAATCCAATTGACAAAATCTCTTGAAAGTTTTGTCCAACTGCTTAGGTGTCAGTTGACTTCAGAGGTGGTCAAAGTGAAAATCAAGGTTAGCCATCACTCATGTTCTGATTCATTGCCTTTGGGAGTTCCATTTACAGCAAATGTGATAGATTTTGAAGTAGTGGTAATTTTAGGTTCTTTTCCCATAACTTTAAAATGTTATTTCAATAGGCATGCAGCATACTGATGTTTATGGTCCCCTATGGCGTGTTGCTCATACTCACTGTCACTGTGCTCCTGCCTTTCCATTTCTCTCTGTTCTCCCAGATAGTCCTCTTTCCTTCACATTCATCTATGCATGTCCATACATAGGGACAAGGACAACTTGACTCTGTACATATGAGAGAAAACACGTGATATTTACTTACCCATTACTCCTACTCCTCCCCCTGTAGCCTTCTTTATACTGTTATGTTCTATATACACAGTTATATGTTACATTATTATTATAATTATACATAGTATAATCTCACATAATGCCAAGGACCAGCCTCAGCATGGAGAGGGGGTGTCTGGGAGCGGTGAAAAGAATGACTCAAAGTCAAATGATGGATCCAAGCTGACAACCTGTGTTCTGCTTGATACAGCTTTTCCAGTCTGCTTCTCTCTATGTTCTGCTTTCTCTCTGAAGATTTCTCTGTTTATATTCTTACTTGCTATTCTAAGAGATCTCTCTGCCCATGTCCTGCTTCTTTGCTTCTCTCTCTCTCTCTCTCTCTCTCTCTCTCTCTCTCTCTCTCTCTCTGTATATGTGCCTAAAATTCTCTGGATAGCTCATCTTCTGCAGAACACAGGTCCAATCTTTTATTTTATATATCAGTCCAGTCATTTACTCCTGTATTTAGAGCTCTTTCCCATAATTTTGAGGGCTCTCCTGAAGGTCTCAGTGTTTACCATTTTGCTGAGACTCAGTCGCACCCTCAACTCCTGGACTCATGCTATTTCTAATTATCATGGAGTCATTACCTTTATCAGGGAGGACATTCCTCGGAAGGAAAGAGTTCTCCACTGCTAGTGGGTCCAGGCAACCTAAGAATGGGAGAAAGTGTCTACCAACTATACTTCCAAGAAGATGTCAACTTCCAGACCAAAGACTAATAATTCAGTAGCCTGGGAACAGATAATCCAATAAAATTGAACAAATGCTCTAATAAAATAAAAAATTGGGTAGATGTTTTTCACAAGACAAAAGTTACCCAATAGCTATGTGAAAAATGCTCAGAATTATTAATCATTAGGAAAATGCAAGTGGAAGCCACTTTAAGATATTATTTTAACTCAGCGAGAATAGCTATCAAAGAGAAAACAATCAGTCACAGGCTAGATGCAGAGACAGAGGAAGGTTTATGTGGAAAGTAAATTATCATAAACACAGAGAATTGTATAGATGTTTCTGAATAAAATCAGAACCATCACCATATTATCCAGATATTCTCCTGGATGGATACTTAACGAAATTAAAGAGATATTTGTGCCTACAGCTGATAATGGCACACTACTCATAATAGCCATGGATGTGGAGTCAAGCTAGATGTCCATCTACAGGTGAACAGATTAAAAAATAAGGTGCATATACAGAATGAAATTTTATTCAGCAGCTAAAAATAATATTATGACCTTTGCATGAAAGTCACTGTTAAGGAAACAATACAGACATAGAAAGGATATATTTTCTCTCACATAGAATTTAGTTTTAGATAAAAAATATTCATGCTGCAGAGAAGCCTTCATGGTCCTGGTGTAGACAGAGTGACATGGTTCCTGCTCCTGGGACAAGGCACTGGTGTGAACCTCTACGAGTGTCAATAGCTGCTGTGGGTGTAAGACATGTTTGTGTAATAATGCACACACACACACATATATATATATGTAAATGCATGCATTAAAATGAAATATAAAAAGCATAAAAATATAGATTATAAGAATGAAGTGAACAATTAAATATTGTCAGTGGAAGTATAAATTCGAATGGCATTGTAGAAAACCACTGAGAGTTTTCTAAAATGAAAATAACAGAGAACCCGTGGGAGAGATACCTTACCCCCTGGTCAGGTGGGCACTCCTGAGGCTGCAGAGCGGAAGAGACCACCAACACTGCCCACCCCTGCCCACATCCCTGACCCAAGAGGAAACTGTACAAGGCCTCTGGGTTCCTGTGGGGGAGGGCCCAGGAGCAGCAGGAGCCCTGCCTGAGACACCGCCGGAACCTGAAGGAAACAGACCGGGTAAACAGTTCTCTGCACCCAAATCCCGTGGGAGGAGAGCTAAACCTTCAGAGGGACACGCCTGCGAAACCAGAAGAGACTGCTCTCTACACACATTGCTGATTCCAGAGGAAACACCGGAGGCCATCTGGAACCCTGGTATGGAGGCTCCCGGAAGAGGCGCGCAGATCTTCCTGGTCGCTGCCACCACGGAGGCGTGGGCAGAACCCGAGAGCGAACTCGAGCCTGGGACCACAGGTAAGACCAACTTTTCTGCTGCAAGTGACCCTGTGAACTCAAGGCACAGGTCCAGGAACAGCTGAAGACCTGTAGAAAGGAAAAACTACACGCCCGAAAGCAGAACACTCTGTCCCCATAACTGACTGAAAGAGAGGAAAACAGGTCTACAGCACTCCTGACACACAGGCCTATAGGACAGTTTAGCCACTGTCAGAAATAGCAGAACAAAGTAACACTAGAGATAATTTGATGGCTTAGAGGCAAGCAGAGGAACCCAAGCAACAGAAACCAAGACTACATGGCACCATCGAGCCCAATTCTCCCATCAAAACAAACATGGAATATCAAACACACCAGAAAAGCAAGATCTAGATTCAAATCATATTTGACCATGATGCTGGAGAACTTCAAGAAAGACGTGAAGAACTCACTTAGAGAACAAGTAGAAGCCTACAGAATCGCAAAAATGCCTGAAAGAATTCCAGGAAAACATAAATAAACAAGTAGAAGCCCATAGAGAGGAGTCACAAAAATCCCTGAAAGAATTCCAGGAAAACACAATCAAACAGTGGAAGGAATTAAAAATGGAAATAGAAGCAATCAAGAAAGAACACATGGAAATAACCCTGGATATAGAAAACCAAAAGAAGAGACAAGGAGCTGTAGATACAAGCTTCGCCAACAGAATACAAAGAGATGGAAAGAGAATCTCAGAGCAGAAGATTCCATAGAAATCATTGACTCAACTGTCAAAGATAATGTAAAGCGGAAAAAGCTACTGGTCCAAAACATACAGGAAATCAGGACTCAATGAGAAGATCAAACCTAAGGATAATAGGTATAGAAGAGAGTGAAGACTCCCAGCTCAAAGGACCAGTACATATCTTCAACAAAATCATAGAAGAAAACTTCCCTAACCTAAAAAAAGAGATACCCATAAGCATACAAGAAGCCTACAGAACTCCAAATAGATTGGACCAGAAAAGAAACACCTCCCGTCACATAATAGTCAAAACACCAAACGCACAAAATAAGGAAAGAATATTAAAAGCAGTAAGGGAAAAAGGTCAAGTAACATATAAAGGCAGACCTATCAGAATCACACCAGACTTTTCGCCAGAAACTATGAAGGCCAGAAGATCCTGGACTGATGTCATACAGACCCTAAGAGAACACAAATGCCAGCCCAGGCTACTGTATCCTGCAAAACTCTCAATTAATATAGATGGAGAAACCAAGATATTCCATGACAAAACCAAATTTACACAATATCTTTCTACAAATCCAGCATTACAAAGGATAATAAATGGTAAAGCCCAACATAAGGAGGCAAGCTATACCCAAGAAGAGGCAAGAAACTAATCGTTTGGCAACAAAACAAAAGAAGAAAAACACACAAACATAACACATCCACGTATGAATATAACAGGAAGCAATAATCACTATTCCTTAATATCTCTCAACATCAATGGCCTCAACTCCCCAATAAAAAGACATAGATTAACAAACTGGATACGCAACGAGGACCCTGCATTCTGCTGCCTACAGGAAACACACCTCAGAGACAAAGACAGACACTACCTCAGAGTGAAAGGCTGGAAAACAACTTTCCAGGCAAATGGTCGGAAGAAGCAAGCTGGTGTAGCCATTCTAATATCAAATAAAGTCAATTTTCAACTAAAAGTCATCAAAAAAGATAAGGAAGGACACTTTATATTTATCAAAGGAAAATCCACCAAGATGAACTCTCAATCCTAAATATCTATGCCCCCAAATACAAGGGCACTTACATACATCAAAAGAAACCTTACTAAAGCTCAAACACACATTGCACCTCACACAATAATAGTAGGAGACTTCAACACCCCCTCTCATCAATGGACAGATCATGAAACAGAAATTAAACAGAGGCGTAGACAGACTAAGAGAAATCATGAGCCAAATGGACTTAACGGATATTTATAGAACGTTCTACCCTAATGCAAAAGGATATACCTTCTTCTCAGCTCCTCATGGTACTTTCTCCAAAATTGACCATATAATTGGTCAAAAAACGGGCCTCAACAGGTACAGAAAGATAGAAATAATCCCATGCGTGCTATCGGACCACCACGGCCTAAAGCTGGTCTTCAATAACAATAAGGGAAGAATGCCCACATATACGTGGAAATTGAACAATGTTCTACTCAATGATAACCTGGTCAAGGAAGAAATAAAGAAAGAAATTAAAAACTTTTTAGAATTTAATGAAAATGAAGGTACAACATACCCAAACTTATGGGACACGATGAAAGCTGTGCTAAGAGGAAAACTCATAGCGCTGAGTGCCTGCAGAAAGAAACAGGAAAGAGCATATGTCAGCAGCTTGACAGCACACCTAAAAGCTCTAGAACAAAAAGAAGCAAATACACCCAGGAGGAGTAGAAGGCAGGAAATAATCAAACTCAGAGCTGAAATCAACCAAGTAGAAACAAAAAGGACCATAGAAAGAATCAACAGAACCAAAAGTTGGTTCTTTGAGAAAATCAACAAGATAGATAAACCCTTAGCCAGACTAACGAGAGGACACAGAGAGTGTGTCCAAATTAACAAAATCAGAAATGAAAAGGGAGACATAACTACAGATTCAGAGGAAATTCAAAATATCATCAGATCTTACTATAAAAGCCTATATTCAACAAAACTTGAAAATCTGCAGGAAATGGACAATTTCCTAGACAGATACCAGGTACCGAAGTTAAATCAGGAACAGATAAACCAGTTAAACAACCCCATAACACCTAAGGAAATAGAAGCAGTCATTAAAGGTCTCCCAACCAAAAAGAGCCCAGGTCCAGACGGGTTTAGTGCAGAATTCTATCAGACCTTCATAGAAGACCTCATACCAATATTATCCAAACTATTCCACAAAATTGAAACAGATGGAGCACTACCGAACTCCTTCTATGAAGCCACAATTACTCTTATACCTAAACCACACAAAGACCCAACAAAGAAAGAGAACTTCAGACCAATTTCCCTTATGAACATCGACGCAAAAATACTCAACAAAATTCTGGCAAACCGAATCCAAGAGCACATCAAAACAATCATCCAACATGATCAAGTAGGCTTCATCCCAGGCATGCAGGGATGGTTTAATATCTGGAAAACCATCAACGTGATCCATTATATAAACAAACTGAAAGAACAAAACCACATGATCATTTCATTAGATGCTGAGAAAGCATTTGACAAAATTCAACACCCTTCATGATAAAAGTCCTGGAAAGAATAGGAATCCAAGGCCCATACCTAAACATAGTAAAAGCCATATACAGCAAACCAGTGGCTAACATTAAACTAAATGGAGAGAAACTTGAAGCAATCCCACTAAAATCAGGGACTAGACAAGGCTGCCCACTCTCTCCCTACTTATTCAATATAGTTCTTGAAGTTCTAGCCAGAGCAATCAGACAACAAAAGGAGGTCAAGGGATACAGATCGGAAAAGAAGAAGTCAAAATATCACTATTTGCAGATGATATGATAGTATATTTAAGTGATCCCAAAAGTTCCACCAGAGAACTACTAAAGCTGATAAACAACTTCAGCAAAGTGGCTGGGTATAAAATTAACTCAAATAAATCAGTAGCCTTCCTCTACAAAAGAGAAACAAGCCGAGAAAGAAATTAGGGAACGACACCCTTCATAATAGACCCAAATAATATAAAGTACCTCGGTGTGACTTTAACCAAGCAAGTAAAAGATTTGTACAACAAGAACTTCAAGACTCTGAAGAAAGAAATTGAAGAAGACCTCAGAAGATGGAAAGATCTCCCATGCTCATGGATTGGCAGGATTAATATAGTAAAAATGGCCATTCTGCCAAAAGCGATCTACAGATTCAATGCAATCCCCATCAAAATACCAATCCAATTCTTCAAAGAGTTAGACAGAACAATTTGCAAATTCATCTGGAATAACAAAAAACCCAGGATAGCTAAAACTATGCTCAACAATAAAAGGACTTCAGGGGGAATCGCTATCCCTGAACTCAAGCAGTATTACAGAGCAATTGTGATAAAAACTGCATGGTATTGGTACAGAGACAGACAGATAGACCAATGGAACAGAATTGAAGACCCAGAAATGAACCCACACACCTATGGTCACTTGATTTTTGACAAAGGAGCCAAAACCATCCAATGGAAAAAAGATAGCATTTTCAGCAAATGGTGCTGGTTCAACTGGAGGTCAACATGTAGAAGAATGCAGATCGATCCATGCTTATCACCCTGTACAAAGCTTAAGTCCAAGTGGATCAAGGACCTCCACATCAAACCAGACACACTCAAACTAATAGAAGAAAAACTAGGGAAGCATCTGGAACACATGGGCACTGGAAAAAAAATTTCCTGAACAAAACACCAATGGCTTATGCTCTAAGATCAAGAATGGAAACAAATGGGATCTCATAAAACTACAAAGCTTCTGTAAGGCAAAGGACACTGTGGTCAGGACAAACGGCAACCAACAGATTGGGAAAAAGATCTTTACCAATCCTACAACAGATAGAGGCCTTATATCCAAAATATACAAAGAACTCAAAAAGTTAGCGGCAGGGAGACAAATAACCCTATTAAAAAATGGGGTTCAGAGCTAAACAAAGAATTCACAGCTGAGGAATGCCGAATGGCTGAGAAACACCTAAAGAAATGTTCTACATCTTTAGTCATCAGGGAAATGCAAATCAAAACAACCCTGAGATTTCACCTCACACCAGTGAGAATGGCTAAGATCAAAAACTCAGGTGACAGCAAATGCTAGCGAGGATGCGGAGAAAGAGGAACACTCCTCCATTGTTGGTGGGGTTGCAGACTGGTACAACCATTCTGGAAATCAGTCTGGAGGTTTCTCAGAAAATTGGACATTGAACTGCCTGAGGATCCAGCTATACCTCTCTTGGGCATATACCCAAAAGATGCCCCAACATATAAAAAAGACACGTGCTCCACTATGTTCATCGCAGCCTTATTTATAATAGCCAGAAGCTGGAAAGAACCCAGATGCCCTTCAACAGAGGAATGGATACAGAAAATGTGGTACATCTACACAATGGAATATTACTCAGCTATCAAAAACAACGACTTTATGAAATTAAATGAGGCAAATGGTTGGAACTGAAAATATCATTCTGGTGAGCTAACCCAATCACAGAAAGACATACATGGTATGCACTCACTGATAAGTGGCTATTAGCCCAAATGCTTGAACTACCCTAGTGGCCTAGAACAAATGAAACTCAAGACGGATGATCAAAATGTGAAGGCTTCACTCCTTCTTTAAAAGGGGAACAAGAATACCCTTGGCAGGGAAGAGAGAGGCAAAGATTAAAACAGAGACTGAAGGAACACCCATTCAGAGCCTGCCCCACATGTGGCCCATACATATAGAGCCACCCAATTAGACAAGATGGATGAAGCAAAGAAGTGCAGACCGACAGGAGCCGGATGTAGATCGAACCTGAGAGACACAGCCAGAATACAGCAAATACAGAGGTGAATGCCAGCAGCAAACCACTGAACTGAGAACGGGACCCCGTTGAAGGAATCAGAGAATGAACTGGAAGAGCTTGAAGGGGCTTGAGACCCCATATGTACAACAATGCCAAGCAACCAGAGCTTCCAGGACTAAGCCACTACCTAAAGACTATACATGGACTGACCCTGGACTCTGACCTCATAGGTAGCAATGAATATCCTAGTAAGAGCACCAGTGGAAGGAGAAGCCCTGGGTCCTGCTAAGACTGAACCCCCAGTGAACTAGACTGTCGGGGAGGGCGGCAATGGGGGAGGGTGGGGGGGGAACACCCATAAGGAAGGGGGGAGGAAGGGATGTTTGCCAAATGTACATAAGAAATACTCAAGTTAATAAAAAAAAAAAAAGAAAATAACAAAGGACTATCATACAAGCCAGAAAAATCTACTCTTGACTTTACACCTGAAGAAATAAGATTATTGTCCTCCCCCCCCCAAAAAAGTCTACATTTCCATTTTTACTAAAACGAACAGAATTAGCCTGAACCTTCATCAGTAATTTAATGGAGAAACTAGTGTGTGTGTGTGTGTGTGTGTGTGTGTGTGTGTGTGTCTGCTGTCTGTCTGTCTGTCTGTCTGTGTGCATTCACATGTGCATGCAGAATAGAATATTACTCTGTCTTTAAAAGAAGAGAACACAGACATTGCATGTTTTTGTGTCACTCTTTTCTCTGATTGAAGCACTCCTTTCTGGAGAGAGGATGGAGGGTCATCATTCTTGAGAAGTGAAGCTTGCATGACTCAGAAAGCTTGTAAAGTTATGAATTTTACAAGGTCCCTGTCCGTGGTAATAAAAGCACTGACAGAAATCTGTGTGGATGATGTTGTATGTAAACTGAGCAGATGGTCCCATAGTTTTGTGACGTGTGCTATGGTGGCTTTTGCAGTCATGCAGCTAACTTCAAGTTAGCCATGCCTCTATAAGTAACCCCCAAAACTACATGCATGACTTGGATAGAATATTTTCTTTAATCTTATATTAATGTCCTATATGTGGTAAATAGACATTTATTTGCCTTTCTTCAGGAAAAGACAAAACTCATAGATGAGCCTAGATAATAAAAATCATGACCTCTCCCCTTCTTTTGTGTTTTAGACACACACAAAAAAGATAAAATACTACATCGTGTCATTTATATGTGGGCTTTAAAAGGGCTGAACTCACAGAAAAGGGGAGTAGACCAGAGACAGAGAAAAGGCTGGAGAGTGATAGCAAGATTTTGATCAAATGTTTTATGGCTGAATCTTCAGCCCAGCTTACATGACATCCAACAGCAACTACCCAGGAGGCAAATGCTCAGCTCCTATCACACTCTGAAATTGTGTTCCTCTAGATTCAATATTGTTTGCCCCATGTGCTCAGTCTGCTAATAGTTATGGAAAGGCATTAATTTACACTTTGTCTACATATTTTTCTACACACACACACACACACACATACAAACAAACACACACACACACACACACACACACACACACACACACACACACACACACGACTTCTATATCTTTTACTACAGGTGCCCTCAACGATCAAAGGTCTATGTAGTAATGGCCTGGTCTTTACCATAGCAATATTGCGAGGTCATTGAAACCCAAACAGCTCATTGGGAGATCTTCGGGTTTCTCAGACTATATCCATAAAGCAGGTAGGGGAACTGAACCCTCTCCCCTCTGTGGCCATGTGGTGAGTGGTTTCAGTGATATCCATTCTCACTACAAGAGGGCACCTCTGCACAGGCTACAAAGCAATGGGAACAGGTGAGTATAAACTGGAAACTGCCAGTCACTCCCCCTTTATAGTTATGAACTGTCTCAGGAACTTCTTATAGTAACATTAATTCTCTTCCTACCTGCCCAAGTTGAAAACTGAAGTCTACAGTAAAATTTTAAATTATTACAGTTATTATAAACATTCTTCATGAAAAAAAGAATGACTAAATAAACTTGGTTCCCTTCCTGAGCTAGGGAGTCTGTAAATGTGATCCCCTTTTCTGAGTACCTTGTAAAATAAGGATTGTGCTGCATGGCTAATTAACATTTATTAGAAGGCAATAATACCTGACAATATAATGAATAGTGCATGCTGGGATGTGTCACGGGTTCTTGAAAGACATTTCCTGACCTAGTATTGTTTACTTGGGAAGAATGGTTTTCTTTTTAATCACATATCTTATAAATAGGTTTTCTTCATGGTAGAGCTTTTACTAATCACCCCCCCCCAAAATTAGCAGATTATAAAAATTCACTAATATTCATCAAGACAAAAAAACAAATAAAATTTTTGATTAAGATTATATAGATGAAAATACTTTAATCAAAATGCATCACCATCTGGGTTCTCTGGAAACATATTCTTTTCTTTGTTACATTTTTTGTTACATTTTATTTTTTTTATTTGTGGAAACATATTCTTATCTTTCCAGTTATGGTCACAAAACTCATTACATGGGGATGGAGAAATAGATGGCTCAGTGGTTTGGAGCACTACCTGCTCTTTCAAAGGAAATTGAGCCCAAATCCCAACACCCATATGGCAGTTTACAAACACCTACAAGGCAAGAACCCCATACAAAGAAACATGAATCTTAAAGAAAATTTAAAAGTTAATAAAAAAAAACAGAAACTAATATTGATGGACAAATGTTTTCCAAGTCACAAAACCATAACCAGGGCAAGGAGGAGGTCTTAGTCAGGATTTCACAAAACATCATGACCAAGAAGCAAGTTGGGGAGGAAAGGTTTTATTTAGCTTACACTTCCATGTTGCTGTTCATCACCAAAGGAAGTCATGACTGGAACTCAAGCAGGTCAGGAAGCAGGAGCTGATGCAGAAGCCATGGAGAGATGTTACTTACTGGCTTGCTACCCCTGGCTTGCTACCCCTGGCTTGCTCAGCTTGCTGGACTACCAGCCCAGAAATGGCACCACCCACAATGGATCCTCCCATACTTGATCACTAATTGAAAAAATGCCTTTCAGCTGCATCTCATGGAAACATTTCTTCAAGGGAGGCTCATCTCTGTGATAACTCCAGCTTGTGACAAGTTGAAACAAAAACCAGCCAGTACAGGGGTTATGCTGAAGTAAGCAAGAGTATGAGTAAGACAAGGATTCTTGGAGTGACCGTGTCAGCCACTCCATCATGAGCTGCAGCCTCACCCTTTTCTCTGCTCATATAATGACTAAATGAACCTTCCTCATCCCCTACCAAAAGAAACTTCCTTGTGATTTCTGTCTTCCTGAAATGAGAAAGGATCTTGCCTAGACTCAGGGGGATGACTTACTTGTTCTTTGAAATAATTGTCTTTCCTCTCACAAACCTGAGAAGTCAGGGTTCCCAAAACAATTGGTTTTATGTCCCTGAATAGTTGAAAGTTAGAAGTATTCAGAAAGATGACCTCATGTTGTCACCATAAAGGCCATCTAGACAAAAAAAGAGACATCAGAGTCAAATTACATCATATATTAAATGAATTTAACAGACATCTACAAAGTATTCCACTGAACTGCTACAGAATACATACTAAAAAGCAGTCCATAAGACCATCTTAGTTACTTTTCCTGTTGCTGCTATAAATTATTCTAATAAAATCAGTTTAAAAGGAAAAAGACTTATTCTGGCTCACAATTTGAGAGTACAGCCTCGGATGGATGGTAGAGATGTCATAGAAGCAAGCAATTGAGGAGCTGCTCACAATACTGTTGCATAGTAACGTTTCTGAGATAGACTTGTCCATCTTGAAGGACTGATGTTCTACAGGGAAGTGAAACATTCCATCCTGCAGAGAAGTTTGTTAAGCTCAGGAAATGACAACTCAAAGGCTGCAAGAATTCCCTAAAACTGAGAGATAAAATAGTCCCTCCCTCCCCAAGGATATAAAAGCAACACCACCTGCCTAGAGCCACTCTAGGACAAGACAAGCTTCCTGGAAGAGCTCAGACTCCCACAGATGGGCCTCCAACAAAAGAAACTTTCCCACCTACTGAGCTGCCTGCAGGTTGTTCAGTACACTCTAGGTTTCCATATTTCAAGAGCTGTTGTTATGTGAGTTGGGCTGGGCTTTGACAATGCATCTGTCTTTGAGTTGTTTCTACTCCTCTTAGTAAACTCTCACCCAGATTCCTGTTGATAACACCAAAGAAATTCAGTGATTCACAAAGGTGGACTCTGGGACTACCCTTGCTTTGATCTGTCATGCATGAGTTCTTTTATCTGGGATGAGTAGACCCGCGCTTGCATATCTCCATAAATATTGTTACCTAATAGTCCAACAATAGAAAACAACGAATACCAGTGACCAGCTCATTTTCTCCACTTATATAATCCAGATCTCATCTCAGGGGCTGCTGGCATCCATGTGAAGGTTGGGTCTTACCAAACAAGTTAATGAAGAAAATTCATCACAGGCCTGACCACAGGGTAGCATAACTTAGATTATCCCTTATAGAGGCTCTTTTCCCCAGGTGATTACAGATCCTATCAAGTTAAAAACTCAATACTAATCATCGCAGTAACTTACTCTAAAATGGCTCCCAAATGAAAGAAAAATTAAATTTCAACACATATAAGAAAATTGAAAAGCCTTCCTGCATTCTGACTTATCACAATACAATGGAATAAGATTAGACATTAACACAAAATGAAACTACAGAAACTACAGGAACTCACCAAGACAAAGCAATACGCTACTGAGTGAAAAATAAGTCATCGAAAAAAAAATCAAGAAGGAAATAAAAATCTTTGAAAACAAAATGAAAGTCAGAATGCAACATATCAAAAGCTATGGGATACAGTGAAGGCAACCCTGAGAAGGAATCTCATAGCTTTATGCGTCCGCATTGCAAACTCAGTGAGATTACATAAATAAATAACTTAATGACACACCAATAAAGCAACACAGCAATAAAGCAAAAGAGCAAACCATATCCGAGTATGGTAGCTGAAAAGAAATAATCAAAATCTGGGCAGAATTCAACAAATAGAAGCAAACGATAATCCAAAAGCAATGAAATAAAAGAGTTGGCTCCTCAAAAATACTGAAAAACCCTTAGCCAAATTAATCAAAATAGATACAAAGTTCTAAATGATATGAATAAAAAAGTGAAGCATTGCAGTATATACCAATGAAATCAGAGGATCATAACAGCACATCTTTTATGAAACAACCTGCTGTCTCAGTTACTTTTTCCTATTACTGAATAAAGTACACAACAAGAAAACTAAAGAGAGAAAACCTTTACTTTAGTGAGTGAAGTCATAGCAGCAGGCACTGGTCCCCTTTACATCTGTAGTCAAGAAGGGAGTTACAAATGTTTATGCTCAGACCTCCTTCTCCTTTTGTATTCAGCCTAGCATCCTATCTGTCCCACCCACAGCTGTGGCCTATCTAAAATGTGTCTTCCTCACATCAAATAACATGATCAAAATAATCCCTGCCACATTCTCCAAGGCTAGGCTCAGTCTAGATAGTTGCTCACAGGTATTTCTGGAGGCTTGTCACATTGTTGAATCCAGAGCCTGTAAATCAACGATTGATATTATCACACCTACACTTCATCAGGACATCATTGTGTCCATAGGCAGAATGCAATGCCCAGCTCATCTGCCTTTTTCAGTTTAGTGTTCTTTGCACCAAAGGTGAGTTTTCCCACTTCAAATACCATAACCTAGATAATTCTTCACAGGCACATCAAGAGGCTTTTCTGTGATATTCTAATCTAGACCCTATCAGTTTGACATTAACCACCATAGGCAGATAATGCAGACTGAGATTCATCAAAGGCTTATGGCATTATTTATATTTGTAGGATTTCTCCACAACAACAACAACAACAAAATGCTTTCTGCTCTTAAGGTATAAACAGAAAATATCTAGTGAAGCTTCCATGTTATTCTAGTGTAAAGGGTTTCTCTCACATGAATGTTTTGGTGTTTCATAATTATAAGACCTTTGGGAAATTGTCACATTCTTGTCTTTGCAAGGTTTCTTTTCAGAGTGAACTTTTTGGTATATGGTAATGCTTGAATAATCATTAAAGGTTTTGCCAAAATCCTTTCCTTCTAAGGCTTCTTTCAATAATTAATTCTTTGATGTTGAATAAGAATTGAACAACTGCCAAGGGCATTGCCACAGTCTTTACCTTTGTACAGTTTCATTCTAGCATCAAATTTTTATGTCTAATTAGGGCTGAATAATTAGTAAAGTTTTATAACATTCTTTATAATTGTAAAGTTCTATTCCAATATGAATTCTCAGATGTCATTTATAAAATCTAGTGGTTTTGCTACGTTCCTAGTATGAGTAGGGTTCTCACAAGTATTATGTCTCTGTTGACATTTAAGGCATGTTGAACACCTGAAGGCCTGGACTCTTTTGCTATAGAGTTTTTTCTGGTGTGGATTCTTTGATGTTGAATGAACCATAAAGAATTATTAAAGGCTATACTATATTTTTCACACAGGTAAGATTTCTCTCTGATACAATTTTTTTTATTTAATTGGGTCTGAATAATTTGCAATGTCTTTACCACAGCTTTTTCAGTTAAAGGGTATTTTTCCAGTATGAATTCTCTGGTGTTCAATAAAGGCTGAAGAAATGCTCAAGATATTACCACATCCTAACATTAACTTTCCAATACTTCAGGATAAGAGAGAGACATGAAGAAAAGTTAAAGGCTTTACCTCAGACTGTATTGGAAGGGTTTCTAACCAATGTGAATTCTTCGGAGTGGGATAAGGCTTGAAGAATCGAGAAAAGTTTTGCCACTTTTGTGAAAGTATATGACTTCTCTCTAATATGAAGTCTCAGAAGTAATTTATGAACAGTTAAATGCCTTGTCACCTTCTTCGCACTAGGAAGGCCTATCACAGGAATGAATTCTCTGATGATTATATAGGCCTGAGAAATAACTAAACACATGGCAAGATTCTTTCCATCTTCCACTGTAAATTATTTGGTGTAATTTAAGGCTTGAATAATGGTTTTAAAAAAACCTTTGCCCCATTCTTCACAGTTATACAATTGCTCCGAGTATGAATTCTCCTGTGTGTTGTTATTATTGCTATTCGTAGACAGGATTTTTCTTTTTAATTTTTCTTTCTTTGGAAATAGTTTTCCCTATAATATATAAATTATTGTCTTGAGGGTATAAAACACACACTTGCCTTGTTCTCCTGTGTGACACACCTGGTGTAGCTGTGTGTGTGTGTAGGGGATGCACGTGTTGTATCAGTATGTGTACTTGAAGCCTGAAAAAGAGATTAAGAGCTTTCTTTTATTACTTTCTGTCTTAATTTTTTGAAAGAGGATACCTTGGTCAAGCTGGCCATCAGATTGCTGGCTAGGCTGGCTGACTAACATGCCCCATAAATCTGCATGTTTTGACTTCAGCCAGATTCATCTTCATGCCTCAGTACTAGAGAGATCTGTACTCAAGTCATTATTCTGCAGCAAGTGTTCTTATCTTCTGAGACATCTTCCCAGTTGTCCACATTTATAATCATGTGGAGAGTAACCCTTTATAGGTTTATCAGATACTCACTCTCTTGTTTCTTCAGGACTCTCCAGGACTACCCCAGCCAGCAGAGTAAGAATTTATAGGAAGCAAGAAGGTAGTTCAGTTCAATATGACTCAGTAGCTGTTGTTGGTTCAAACTTCAGAAGTCTGCTTTCAAGCAGGTTTTTCTGTTTGGTTGGTTGATTGTTTGGTTGGTTTTTTTTTTTTTTTTTTTTTTTTTTTTTTTTTTTCGGAGCTGGGGATCGAACCCAGGGCCTTGCGCTTCCTAGGCAAGCGCTCTCCCACGGAGCTAAATCCCCAACCCCGGTTGGTTTTTTTTGGGGCACAATCTTGTGTGCACAATAAAACGTAATGTTTCAATGTCTACATTGAAACTCATTGTAAAGTCCATGTGACACCTCCCATAAAAATGGATTCTATAGATAGACAATCTCACAATAAAAGTCTCGGAAATGATCCAATATGATCTCCGTCACAAAGGTAGTATGCAGAGGTCTGTTAACTACAGCCACCCCCAGCCTTCTGAACAGAAAACAGGCTAAGTATTCCTCCCTTGGAAGGAACAACCTTGTGTGTTTAACATTCCTGGATCCCCAGGTGCTTATCTGTGAACACAAGGACCTCCGGACTTCCAACATATGACCTCTTCATTTTGACAGTAAAACACTATTTCACACCAGAAGTCTTAGTTTGCAAGTTTTCCAATCAAAATCTCACAATCATTTCACATGTGGCATTATCAAAAATGGCATATATGAAGTTGTTGGAGAAAATAATTTGTTCAGTTACATTTTTCACTGTACCTGGAAATTAACTTTGCTTGAACTAACCTGCATGGCCAGAGACCCAAACTACAGCATGAAACACAATCCTCATACTGAATTTTGAGGAAGACACAAATGTGGAGGAATATGCACCAGGAAACAAAATTGAAGCTCAGTTTCTAGAATCCATGTTTGTGATGTCATAGTGTGCCAGACTACATTTCCCATAATGCTGTGCTAGTTTCTAGAAGTCCTGGGGTGAGCAAAGTAAAGAAGGGGAGAAGGGGGAGTGATAATTAGCATAAAAAACTTTTGAAAAAGTCACGTGGAAGCCTACTCCCATAAAAGCTTCCTAAAGTATGTCCACTCACTATGGAGTTTAAGTGAGGTGATGATACCTCAATATTACAGGTAAAATGACAAAAGCTCAGGGCCAGGAATGGGCTTCTTTTGGAGTTCTCTTACTTATAGACACCCCCCCTCATTACAGATTACTGTCAATACTCCTGGTTACTCTTCAGAACCTGATGGTAAGATCCTGATGCTGAAGACACCATATACTTGAGTCATAGAACACGGAGCTATCAAGCTGGTACTAACCTGAATACACCATCTCTTCTTGCTAGCTTCCTTAGTGTTGGACGATGCCATGCATACTAGAAGGAGAAAAGTCATCATGAGTCTTATTCAGCTGTGAGCTTAGCCTGCTACAATGGCTGACTTGGTAATTGCCCACCGGTGCAATAGTAGCATGAACATCACAAGAATAACCAGATACCTTCTTCAGCTTTTTAAATTCCAGGTTGATAGTATGAGTTGACATGTTTTAATATGAATGGAGCCTTTGACAGTACTAGCCATTAAATTCATGCAGCAGATTCAGTTGTTCTTTGTAAGTTAAAGCTTCATATCTGGAACTAGAGAGATGGTTCTGCAGTTAAGAGCACGCACTGCTCTACCAGAAAACCCAACTTCATTTCTCAGTACCCAGGCCAGATGGATTACAAATACCCGTAACTCCAGAGCCAAGGGATCCCACTCCCTCTTCTGACCTCTGTGAGTACCTTCGCTCATACACACTTAAGACATCCCTCTCTTTCCAACACACACACACACACACACACACACACACACACACACACACACACGCCTCAAAAAAAGTTTTTAAACTCCATTTACTATAGAATCTTATTGTAGCATGGAAAATTCACATTGACTCAATGTAACTTAAAAGTACTTACACAAAAAGCAAATTTGTCACTATTTAAGATGAATTTTGAAGCTAAGTTTCATGATGCCTGGCTGGTTTTCCCAGCTACTTAGTAACCTTAGGTGGGAAGACCGCCTTTGCCCATGGGACTATGTAAGAAAGCTTCAGAGTAATTTGAAGTCCAGGTAGATAATTTAGAACTTTTCTCAAAATAAGTAGCACAAAAAGAAGCAAAGAGGCAGGATAGTTGCTGAGAATGTCCAGTCTTTCTGTTCCTACACATTCAGTGTTTGGATTGTAGGTGAGTGCAACCATACAGGCTTATGATTTTCTTGTACTACTTACATTTCCTGTTACTCTGATGTTACAAAATAACCCGACAAGCCTCTTGCAGGTGAACAGTTTACTTTCGCTTACACTTTGAACACATAGATCACTGTGGCCAAGAAGGCATGGCAACCTAGGCTTAGACAGTGGTCAGTCTGTGTCTACACTCGGAGAACAGAGACAGATGAGTGCTAATCCTCAGCTGACACTTTCATTTTATGAAGTTTCTGTCCTTCATGAATATGTGTGTGTGTGTGTGTGTGTGTGTGTACATGTGTTCATGTATGTGAGTGCAGGCTTATGTGTGCTCTGGTACACAAATGGAGATCATGAGGGACTATGTAGGTCAAAGAAAGGAGATAATGAATAGAAAGCAAAGAAACCAGTATATTTTACTACTCAGTAATGACCAGTCAGTAAATACATCCTGCTGCTATCTTGTTAGCGACAGTTTGGATATATAAATAAATATCCGATATAAGTATATATATGATATATACACACACAAATATAGCTTATAAATATATATATGTGTGTGTCTGATGTTTGGGAGAGAGAGCTGCTCTAGAGAGATGGTATTTTGTTTCATTACCAACTCTAATCCAAAACAATATGAAACACAGAAAGTTGCTTTGTGACAAGAGTAGTAATATAAATAGTTTTATTTTACTTTGATATACTACAAACCATGAGTATAGCAGAGTAAAGCTTCTCAATTATACTATTCTACAGTGTGGCTAAAAATACCCTACAGTGAAAGGGAGCTTAAGATATAACTTCCTTGAATTACAGGCAGATTTTAGATTTTACTTAATAAAAAAAAAGATCATGGTTTAAATGTACCAAATGAAATTTCTGTATTATTACAATATATTCAATAAATATTTAACAAAATTTTACTGTATTTGTGAACTTGGACTTCCCCTAAGATTAAAATTTTATACTGAATACCAGTAATTATGTATTGTTGTGTTAATCAGCAATGACACAATTCTGATTGCTGATTACAACATGAAACCTTCAACGTGTGTGTGTGTGTGTGTGTGTGTGTGTGTGTGTGTGTGTGTGTGTGTGTGGTGGAATATACAATCCTGTATACGTAGAATGGCTTTCTGGAGCTCTCGAAGTTTACTGTTCTCCAGTGGCAGCAAAGCCTCGGCCCCCAGATGTTCTTAATGTCTTCCCTTTATCGTGTCTTCCTTCTTCTCTTTGGAACATGTCCTTATGATTAAGTACCCAATACAAGTTCTTAGTTCCTGGAGAGTTGAAGAAAGTAATCAGAGTGAGAAAATCTTGGAGAATATAAATCTTGTTTTCTAGTCACTAAATCAAACCATTCTCTTTACAGTACAACTCCATTCTTGGCGTAATATGTTTTTTAAAAAGATTCATTTATTTATTTCATATATGTGAGTACAATGTTGCTGTCTTCAGACACACCAGAAGAGGGCATCAGATCCCCATTATGGATGGCTGTGAGCCACCATGTGGTTGCTGGAATTGAACTCAAGACCTCTGGAAGAGCAGTCAAGTGCTCTTAACTGCTGAGCCATCTCTCCAACCCTTTATAATTTTTTAAAACTGATTTAATTAAACTGAAATGTGTCAGCCAATATTGAATATATTGACAAAAAATATATTTGAAGGAGAGTTAACAGAACATATGTAGTAAGGGAAAATGGAAGTCAGCTCCCAGAGATAATAGCTTCTTGTTCCAGAAGACATTTCAAGGAAACATGATAGGAAGACATGACCCTAGGTACCTAAACAGGACCAACATGGGAACAGAAAAAACCCAAACTTACTATAAAGGGTCCAAACCAGTGACTGATTTTTGTGTTCCCCCCTCCATGACCAGAGATAACACTCACTTTTGATGTGTTTACGACTGGATCTTCTTTCTTTACCAAATGCTCAATTCTTGGTCCATTCCAAGCAATGAGTCTTGCAGTCCCCCAGGTAATCCTCAGCATCCTCATTCCATTCTGGTTTAATAGACCTCAAACTGTATGTAGCTATTTCTTTTAAAATAATTGGCACAACTTTGAATATAGTCACCTTTCATGGACATAGGCACAAACATCTTTAATGAAACACTGCACTATTAGACCATATTCAAAAATATCTCAAACAGATTACACAGCATGTCAGGAAGGGGACATTTCCCTGGCATAAAAGGTTAATTTATCTTAACTCAGTTATTTGTCATTAGTAGAATCAAGGCAAAAACCAAACGGCCCCACAGATAAGTGCGAGGAAAAGCACTGACAAAGTTGAACACAATTTCTTGAGCAATCCTATCAGAAAAAAATATGTGCAGATGAAAATTTTCCAATATTTTGTGGCCACTCACATATTTAAAAACTGCAGCTAAAATTGCAATTAGTAGTCAGAGACTCCGTCTTTTTGACAATAATTCAATATAAGATGGGAATGGCCACTCTGAAGAACTATTTTACCTATTTCCAGATGAAATGATCCCAAAGACTCACCCACTCCTCCCCAATTTAACTCAATGAATGCTCAAGACATAGAATCAGCATTTAAACTGGTAAGATCCGGGGTCTGGTAAGCACGCTCAGAGTTAGAGAACCAGTCATGATCATGCGGAAGAGACAAGTGTGGTTTCCAGACTTCAGTGGCTCACATCACTTCCAACTCCAGCTCTACAGGAATCCCGTGTCTCTAGGCTGAGTACCTCCATTCACATGCACATGCCCACATACAGACACATACACACAATTAAAAATAAAGAACTACTTAAACATGTGAAATTCAACTGCACTTCTTTACAGAAATTGTAATCTATCTCAATAAGAAATCATGGAAATAGGGAAGTCCCACACCCTCGGATCCCGGCCTGCAGCAGCTCTCTGCTCCCAGAACCCGTGGGAGAGACACCTCACGGCCTGGTCAGGTGGGCACTCCTGAGGCTGCAGAGCAGAAGAGACCACCAACACTGCCCACCCCTGCCCACATCCCTGGCCCAAGAGGAAACTGTATAAGGCCTCTGGGCTGCCGTGGGGGAGGGCCCAGGAGCGGCAGGACCCCTGCCTTAGACACCTCCGGAACCTGAAGGAAACAGACCAGATAAACAGTTCTCTGCACCCAAATCCAGTGGGAGGGAGAGCTAAACCTTCAGAGAGGCAGACACGGCTGCGAAACCAGAAGAGACTGCTCTCTGCACACATTACTGATTCCAGAGGAAAACACCAAACTCCATCTGGAACCCTGGTGCACGGAGGCACCTGGAAGGGGTGGCTCAGATCTTCCTGGTTGCTGCCGCCACGGAGAGCCCGTGGGCAGCACCCCAAGAGCGAACTTGAGCCTCGGGACCACAGGTAAGACCAACTTTTCTGCTGCAAGTGACCTGCCTGGTGAACTCAAGACACAGGTCCACAGGAACAGCTGAAGACCTGTAGAGAGGAAAAACTACACGCCCGAAAGCAGAACACTCTGTCCCCATAACTGACTGAAAGAGAGGAAAACAGGTCTACAGCACTCCTGACACACAGGCTTATAGGACAGTATAGCCACTGTCAGAAATAGCAGAACAAAGTAACACTAGAGATAATCTGATGGCGAGAGGCAAGCCCAGGAACCCAAGCAACAGAAACCAAGACTACATGGCACCATCGGAGCCCAATTCTCCCATCAAAACAAACATGGAATATCCAAACACACCAGAAAAGCAAGATCTAGTTTCAAAATCATATTTGACCATGATGCTGGAGGACTTCAAGAAAGGCGTGAAGAACTCCCTTAGAGAACAAAGAAGCCTACAGAGAGGAATCGTAAAAATGCCTGAAAGAATTCCAGGAAAACATAAATAAACAAGTAGAAGCCCATAGAGAGGAGACACAAAAATCCTCGAAAGAATTCCAGGAAAACACAATCAAACAGTTGAAGGAATTAAAAATGGAAATAGAAGCAATCAAGAAAGAACACATGGAAACAACCCTGGATATAGAAAACCAAAAGAAGAGACAAGGAGCTGTAGATACAAGCTTCACCAACAGAATACAAGAGATGGAAGAGAGAATCTCAGGAGCAGAAGATTCCATAGAAATCATTGACTCAACTGTCAAAGATAATGTAAAGCGGAAAAAGCTACTGGTCCAAAACATACAGGAAATCCAGGACTCAATGAGAAGATCAAACCTAAAGATAATAGGTATAGAAGAGAGTGAAGACTCCGAGCTCAAAGGACCAGTAAATATATTCAACAAAATCATAGAAGAAAACTTCCCTAACCTAAAAACAGAGATACCCATAGGCGTACAAAAGAAGCCTACAGAACTCCAAATAGATTGGACCAGAAAGAAACACCTCCGTCACATAATAGTCAAAACACCAAACGCACAAAATAAAGAAAAGAATATTAAAAGCAGTAAGGGAAAAAGGTCAAGTAACATATAAAGGCAGACCTATCAGAATCACACCAGACTTTTCGCCAGAAACTATGAAGGCCAGAAGATCCTGGACTGATGTCATACAACCCTAAGAGAACACATATGCCAGCCAGGCTACTGTATCCTGCAAAACTCTCAATTAACATAGATGGAGAAACCAAGATATTCCATGACAAAACCAAATTTACACAATATCTTTCTACAAATCCAGCACTACAAAGGATAATAAATGGTAAAGCCCAACATAAGGAGGCAAGCTATACCCAAGAAGAGGCAAGAAACTAATCGTCTTGGCAACAAAACAAAGAGAAGAAAAGCACACACACATAACCTCACATCCAAATATGAATATAACTGGAAGCAATAATCACTATTCCTTAATATCTCTCAACATCAATGGCCTCAACTCCCCAATAAAAAGACATAGATTAACGAACTGGATACGCGCAACGAGGACCCTGCATTCTGCTGCCTACAGGAAACACACCCCAGAGACAAAGACAGACACTACCTCAGAGTGAAAGGCTGGAAAACAACTTTCCAAGCAAATGGTCGGAAGAAGCAAGCTGGAGTAGCCATTCTAATATCAAATAAAGTCAATTTTCAACTAAAAGTCATCAAAAAAGATAAGGAAGGACACTTTATATTCATCAAAGGAAAAATCCACCAAGATGAACTCTCAAGCCTAAATATCTATGCCCCAAATACAAGGGCACCTACATACGTAAAAGAAACCTTACTAAAGCTCAAAACACACATTGCACCTCACACAATAATAGTGGGAGATTTCAACACCCCACTCTCATCAATGGACAGATCATGGAAACAGAAAAAAAGAGACGAGACAGACTAAGAGAAGTCATGAGCCAAATGGACTTAACAGATATTTATAGAACATTCTATCCTAAAGCAAAAGGATATACCTTCTTCTCAGCTCCTCATGGTACTTTCTCCAAAATTGACCATATAATTGGTCAAAAAACGGGCCTCAACAGGTACAGAAAGATAGAAATAATCCCATGCGTGCTATCGGACCACCACGGCCTAAAGCTGGTCTTCAATAACAATAAGGGAAGAATGCCCACATATACGTGGAAATTGAACAATGCTCTACTCAATGATAATCTGGTCAAGAAAGAAATAAAGAAAGAATTTAAAAACTTTTTAGAATTTAATGAAAATGAAGGTACAACATACCCAAACTTATGGGACACAATGAAAGCTGTGCTAAGAGGAAAACTCACAGCGCTGAGTGCCTGCAGAAAGAAACAGGAAACAGCGTATGTCAGCAGCTTGACAGCACACCTAAAAGCTCTAGAACAAAAAGAAGCAAATACACCAAGGAGGAGTAGAAGGCAGGAAATAATCAAACTCAGAGCTGAAATCAACCAAGTAGAAACAAAAAGGACCATAGAAAGAATCAAAAGAACCAAAAGTTGGTTCTTTGAGAAAATCAACAAGATAGATAAACCCTTAGCCAGACTAACGAGAAGACACAGAGAGTGTGTCCAAATTAACAAAATCAGAAATGAAAAGGGAGACATAACTACAGATTCAGAGGAAATTCAAAAAATCATCAGATCTTACTATAAAAGCCTATATTCAACAAAACGTGAAAATCTGCAGGAAATGGACAATTTCCTAGACAGATACCATGTACCGAAGTTAAATCAGGAACAGATAAACCAGTTAAACAACCCCATAACTCCTAAGGAAATAGAAGCAGTCATTAAAGGTCTCCCAACCAAAAAGAGCCCAGGTCCAGACGGGTTTAGTGCAGAATTCTATCAGACTTTCATAGAAGACCTCATACCAATATTATCCAAACTATTCCACAAAATTGAAACAGATGGAGCACTACCGAACTCCTTCTATGAAGCCACAATTACTCTTATACCTAAACCACACAAAGACCCAACAAAGAAAGAGAACTTCAGACCAATTTCCCTTATGAACATCGACGCCAAAATACTCAACAAAATTCTGGCAAACCGAATCCAAGAGCACATCAAAACAATCATCCACCATGATCAAGTAGGCTTCATCCCAGGCATGCAGGGATGGTTTAATATACGGAAAACCATCAACGTGATCCATTATATAAACAAACTGAAAGAGCAAAACCACATGATCATTTCATTAGATGCTGAGAAAGCATTTGACAAAATTCAACACCCCTTCATGATAAAAGTCCTGGAAAGAACAGGAATTCAAGGCCCATACCTAAACATAGTAAAAGCCATATACAGCAAACCAGTGGTTACCATTAAACTAAATGGAGAGAAACTTGAAGCAATCCCACTAAAATCAGGGACTAGACAAGGCTGCCCACTCTCTCCCTACTTATTCAATATAGTTCTTGAAGTTCTAGCCAGAGCAATCAGACAACAAAAGGAGGTCAAGGGGATACAGATCGGAAAACAAGAAGTCAAAATATCACTATTTGCAGATGATATGATAGTATATTTAAGTGATCCCAAAAGTTCCACCAGAGAACTACTAAAGCTGATAAACAACTTCACCAAAGTGGCTGGGTATAAAATTAACTCAAATAAATCAGTAGCCTTCCTCTACACCAAAGAGAAACAAGCCGAGAAAGAAATTAGGGAAACGACACCCTTCATAATAGACCCAGATAATATAAAATACCTCGGTGTGACTTTAACCAAGCAAGTAAAAGATCTGTACAATAAGAACTTCAAGACACTGAAGAAAGAAATTGAAGAAGACCTCAGAAGGTGGAAAGATCTCCCATGCTCATGGATTGGCAGGATTAATATAGTAAAAATGGCCATTTTACCAAAAGCGATCTACAGGTTCAATGCAATCCCCATCAAAATACCAATCCAATTCTTCAAAGAGTTAGACAGAACAATTTGCAAATTCATCTGGAATAACAAAAAACCCAGGATACCTAAAACTATCCTCAACAATAAAAGGACTTCAGGGGGAATCGCTATCCCTGAACTCAAGCAGTATTACAGAGCAATAGTGATAAAAACTGCATGGTATTGGTACAGAGACAGACAGATAGACCAATGGAACAGAATTGAAGACCCAGAAATGAACCCACACACCTATGGTCACTTGATTTTTTGACAAAGGAGCCAAAACCATCCAATGGAAAAAAAGATAGCATTTTCAGCAAATGGTGCTGGTTCAACTGGAGGTCAACATGTAGAAGAATGCAGATCGATCCATGCTTATCACCCTGTACAAAGCTTAAGTCCAAGTGGATAAAGGACCTCCACATCAAACCAGATACACTCAAACTAATAGAAGAAAAACTAGGGAAGCATTTGGAACACATGGGCACTGGAAAAAATTTCCTGAACAAAACACCAATGGCTTATGCTCTAAGATTAAGAATCGACAAATGGGATCTCATAAAACTGCAAAGCTTCTGTAAGGCAAAGGACACTGTGGTTAGGACAAAACGGCAACCAACAGATTGGGAAAAGATCTTTACCAATCCTACAACAGAATAGAGGCCTTATATCCAAAATATACAAAGAACTCAAAAAGTTAGCGGCAGGGAGACAAATAACCCTATTAAAAAATGGGGTTCAGAGCTAAACAAAGAATTCACAGCTGAGGAATGCGAATGGCTGAGAAACACCTAAAGAAATGTTCTACATCTTTAGTCATCAGGGAAATGCAAATCAAAACAACCCTGAGATTTCACCTCACACCAGTGAGAATGGCTAAGATCAAAAACTCAGGTGACAGCAAATGCTGGCGAGGATGTGGAGAAAGAGGAACACTCCTCCATTGTTGGTGGGGTTGCAGACTGGTACAACCATTCTGGAAATCAGTCTGGAGGTTTCTCAGAAAATTGGACATTGAACTGCCTGAGGATCAGCTATACCTCTCTTGGGCATATACCCAAAAGATGCCCCAACATATAAAAAAAAAAGACACGTGCTCCACTATGTTCATGTAGCCTTATTTATAATAGCCAGAAGCTGGAAAGAACCCAGATGCCCTTCAACAGAGGAATGGATACAGAAAATGTGGTACATCTACACAATGGAATATTACTCAGCTATCAAAAACAACGACTTTATGAAATTAAAGAGGCAAATGGTTGGTACTGGAAAATATCATCCTGAGTGAGCTAACCCAATCACAGAAAGACATACATGGTATGCACTCATTGATAAGTGGCTATTAGCCCAAATGCTTGAATTACCCTAGATGCCTAGAACAAATGAAACTCAAGATGGATGATCAAAATGTGAATGCTTCACTCCTTCTTTAAAAGGGGAACAAGAATACCCTTGGCAGGGAAGAGAGAGGCAAAGATTAAAACAGAGACTGAAGGACACCCATTCAGAGCCTGCCCCACATGTGGCCCATATATATACAGCCACCCAATTAGACAAGATGGATGAAGCAAAGAAGTTCAGAAGTGTAGATCGCTCCTGAGAGACACAGCCAGAATACAGCAAATACAGAGGTGAATGCCAGCAGCAAACCACTGAACTGAGAATAGGACCCTGTTGAAGGAATCAGAGAAAGAACTGGAAGAGCTTGAAGGGGCTCGAGACCCCACACGTACAACAATGCCAAGCAACCAGAGCTTCCAGGGACTAAGCCACTACCTAAAAGACTATACATGGACTGACCCTGGACTCTGACCTCATAGGTAGCAATGAATATCCTAGTAAGAGCACCAGTGGAAGGGAAGCCCTGGGTCCTGCTAAGACTGAACCCCCAGTGAACTAGACTGTTGGGGGAGGCGGCAATGGGGAGGTGGGCAGGGGAACACCCATAAGGAAGGGGGGGGGGGGGATGTTTGCCCGGAAACCGGGAAAGGGAATAACACTCGAAATGTATGCAAGAAATACTCAAGTTAATTAAAAAAAAAAAAAAAGAAAGAAAAGAAATCATGGAAATAATCTAATTTATAACCGTATCAGGAAAAATAACAGGAATAAACTAAACCAAGAAAATGACTAGGGCTGGATGAAAATTTAAAATGTCAATAAAAGAAGTCAAAGAGAATATTAAGGAATTGCAAGGTATTCTTTGTTCCTAAACTGAAATAAGATAGTGTTGAAATTCTCAGTTCAAAAAAGCAATCTACAGCCACAATGCAATATCTATCAAAATGCCAATGGCATCATCCATGAAGTAAGATTTGTTCAAAACGAGGCGAGAAATTGGCCCATTCTCTTTGGAGATCATGGAAGATGTTGTCTATGGCATAGCTGGAACATGAACATGCAAGAGTTGGGTGAGGAAAGATCAACATGGTTTAGCAAATCCTTCTAGAAGGCTTGTCTGTGCTGCTAGCTTACATAGAGCAAAAGAGAAGATACAGGGTTATCAAGGATGCATATAGATGTATGCATTACTGCCACAGGGACATAAAGTCCCAAATAGTTAGCTATTTATCACATTTTGCAATATAATATAATATATATATGATATACATGTGTTCTATGTTTCTCCATCCCAACTTCTGACCTAAAAACTGACTTAAATTTTGATAGCATTACAATGTCTGAAATATCATTACCATAAATTAAGCAAGCTTTAGAAATTAGGAGAACTTCAGAAGCATCATGTGTACGATGTACCTCTTGTAAATTTCATTTTGTCTGTCTAGCATCACATCTAACTCAAGCTTTGGAGAACAGCCTTTAAAAAAGAATCAAACAGTATGAAAATCTAGTCCCTTTAAGACATCCAAAGTCTCTTTCAAAGTTCTAAGCATCTCTAAAATAAGCAGGCAGCCTTAAATTCTAAAGTCTCAAAAATTATTCAAAGTGTCTCAGCTGAGAGTTCCTGTAAAAGTAAAAAATAAATTTAGTATTTTCTGATATCTAGATGCTAAAGAATCAAGACATGGTCACAGTCATATCTAAGCAAAGCCCAGATTCAGCAGTGCAAAATAACAATGTTTGATGTTCTGGACTGACAATCTTCGGAGCTCCAGTCTGGCCAGTTCTACTTTCCCTGACTCTACCATACATAGCAAACGTAGCCAAAAAGAATTGTCTCGTAATCTCTGAGTGACTCCTGTTCCCCAGTTGCTTACTGCTTATCTCTCAGTACAGGCATCCACGAAATGCATGAGTCTGTACAGCCCCTACTGAATGTTTACCAATATCCTCTCTTGACTCTCTTCACGGACCAAAGCACTACTACATAGTGCCAAGCCTCCACTTTTATGACCACCTTCAATCCTGTGGTTTCTAGTACAACTGAGGCTGCAACTTCACAAATGGCCTCGTCCATCTCCTCACAAGCCAAGGCTCAGCTCTTCTCCATGTGTCTTTTATTCCTTCAAAACAAGTACTACCTGGGAAACTCGCACACTACCAAAGTCAGTTACCAATATAAGGTACAACTTTAGCCACCTGTACTACAGAGCTTTTGTGTGTTCAATCTGCAGATTTTACTTCAGTGATGGTGATCTCCTCTGAATCACAGCGGATTCTTGAGCCCCAAATTGAATAATATTGATTATTGTCACAAAATACAGGTTTAACTTTACTGGATCTTGCCTCTTATTAACTACAAGCAATTCTTCAACCTCAGCTAACCAGAAATACTGAATCTTAATTCAAACAAATCAAATGGTCCCAATAGTGTCTTTAAGTGACTCTCAAAACTTCCCTCTTAAATCTCACAAGCTAGACTTTCATTACCCACTCTGATCTCAACATTACTTTCTAAGTTCCAAAAATAGCTTATTAAGCTCTCAACAATGGATGATTTTTCTAGTTAGAAGCCCAGAAGTCCTTCCATAATCCTCCCAAATACATGGGCAAGTTTGTCAGATAAATACTCCACTCATGGTACCAATTTCTTAGTTAGGGCTTCTATTGTTGTGATAAAGCACCATGATCAAAATTAACCTGGGGAGGAAGAGGTTTATTTTGCTCACATCTCCATATCATAGTTCATCAAGGAACTCAAACATAGCAGGAATGTGGAGGCAGGAACTGAAGCACAGGCCATAGAAGAATACTGCTTACTGCCTTGTTCCCATAGCTTGCTCAATGTGTCTATCTATACACCCAAGGACCACCTGTCCATAGGTGGCACCACCCCCAGTGGGCTGAGTTCTTCCACATTAACTTTAACCAAGAAGATACCCCCACAGACTTGCCTCCAAATCAATCTCATAGAGGCATAGTTGACAAAACAATAACAAAAACAAGCAGAACAGCCATGATTCTGACACAGAAACCAGTAAGGAGAAAGGCAAATGATAAGGGTGAGAGGAAGAAAAGAAAGGATGAGGTAAAGAATAACTATAATGTACTATATACTTGTATGAAATTGTGTAAGACCTAAAGGAAGTCCTCAAGTATTGCTTTAAGGGCAGTCTGGTTTAAGGTACCAGATATGTTTGGATCTGGAGTGGAACTAAGGTTTCATATCCAGAGACCAAGAAATTTCTCTGCATGAGGCTACCTGACTCAAGCACAAGTTGGTGTTTTGCAATTTTATTGTTTTTACTACATATATTTCTTAATTTACATTTCAAATGTTATTCCCTTTCCTGGTTTCCTGTCCATAAGCCCCCATCTTCTCCCCCTCCCCCATATGGATGTTCCCCCCCCATCTACCCCCCTTTCCCTCTCCCCGACATTCCCCTGCACTAGGGGTTCAACCTTGGTGGGACCAAGGGCTTCCCCTTCCACTGGTGCCCTAACAAGGCTATTCTCTGCTACATATGCAGTTGGAGCCCTGGGTCAGTCCATGTGTAGTCTTTTGGTAGTGGTTTAGTCCCTGGGAGCTCTGGTTGGTTGGCGTTGTTGTTCTTATGGGGTTGCAAGCCCCTTCAGCTATTTCAATCCTTCCTCCAATTCCCCCAAAGGGGGTCCTGTTCTCAGTTCAGTTGTTTACTGCTAGCATTCACCTCTGTATTTGACATGCTTTGGATGTATCTCTCAGGAGGGATCTATATCCGGTCCCTTTCAGCATGCACTTTTTAGCTTCATCAATCTTATCTAGTTTTGGTGGCTATATATATATATATATATATGGGCCACATGTGGGGCAGGCTCTGAATGGCTGTTCCTTCAATCTCTGCTCTAAACTTTGCCTCCATATGAAAGTATTTGCCCTCTCTAAGGCTCTAACTCAGGACCTTCAGATTATGAGACTGACACACTGCCTACTGCACTAAGAAGGCGGATATATTCTTTTTTAAAAAAATGGTTTAAATTTGGCACTCAAACTCTCAAAAAGAAATCTCTAGATAACAATCCCATTTTCCTTTGAAGCAAAACTTCACCTTTTTAACCCAGCTGTGTCCTACACTTAGATGTCATTTTTCATACCTCAGAAAATAATGCAGAAATTCCTTACATTCAGTCTCCATGCTGTCACACGTGTTCAGCTACTAGAGAGATGTGCCTTACTGGGTCCTCTCACAATGATTCTCTCCTAAGATCCTAAGATCAGCTAGAAGAAGCAATCTCATCTTCTGTGCACACGAGTGTCCCTGGCCAGGCTTAAGCTTCATCACAGTTGACCGTGCCTCAGCTTCTCATGATATTCCCACTTTCCCTGGTGTGATCTCTCCATCCTTCCTGTCTTCAGTGTCCGTGGAGCTTTCTAAACCTGTCCACCCTTCCCTACTTTATACCTCTACTTCACGTCTTCCATACATGTTTCCCAGAAACCCATGACCTACGAAGCCTTCTGTTTTCACCTGTGTAAACTGATTCAGTAAACTTATTGAAAATAAGATGCACCTTATCAAACAGATGGGAACAACTAAAAAAAAAGACTTATATTGTGTTGAAAAGATATGATGCAAGACAATGTATATGCATATAGAAACCCTGAGATTAAACTTTCAAAGTAATTTCTGAAAACCATTAAATATCATGAAGATATTCTTAAAAGCACACAGCTGTCCAAATGACATTTTGTGGACTTTGACAACATGAAATATTAGGTGATGCATGATTTCCCATGTAAGATAGGAGAATCAGCATCAAGAGACTTAAAGCCAGTATCCATTTTGCAGAAATTTCCATATAGTCATGTGTGTCTGTGTGTGTGTGTAGTGTGTGTGTGTGTGTGTGTGTGTGTGTGTGTGTGTGTGTGTGCTTTGTATCTTTTTCAGGAAATGCTGTGGTTGTTTCCTATGGGGTGTCAACTATTTCAAAATTAACTTTTACTTCAACAATTACTCTTTCTTCTTACAACCTGTGCCTCAACTAGCCAGTTTTCACCACCCATCACTGATCAGCCAAGTAACACCCAAATTAAGAGTGAAAAGCAAAACTAAAAAAAATTATTAAAAAACAGATTTATTCAATGTAACCACACTGGGAAAAGGGAAAAAGAGATACAATAACTTGCCAGTCCATCTTTAGAATCCTTAAACAATGTCAGGGCATTAGATAAATAAATAATATACTTACATGTAATATATATAATAAATATAAAAATAAATATGATACAATAAATAGAAGGTAAAAGAAACACACAACTAAGCAGTCTAATCCATCCAAGCATGGTCTACTGCCCACCACATCTTTCCTTCAAGATTAGTCATTCCAGTAAAGCTATTATATAAACTAAGTCTTTCTCCAAAAGGTACGGCCCTCCTATGGATGCCCCAGGACTTTTGCTTCTCCCAGCAGGATCTCAGAGAAATTCTAATTTCTTGAGAGTCACTGTAGCAATAGCTTGAAGGAAACAGAGGAGGACAGGGTTTCTGTGAAAATATATCAAATCCCGCCAGTCAGACCAGGTACAGGTACAAGCAAGAACATACACATGGTGCTCCAAATGTTCTCCTAATTCCTAATGTTTATTTGATTGTAAAAGTAGGAATATTTCAGTCAATGTAGTAAATATCAAAATTTGAGTGTGTTTTATATGTCAAAGGATGGCATGTATACATACATAATGTCTATATAGTCAGTAGCCAGGCCACCATTCTCAAATATGTATATATGCATTTAGTAAAAACTGACAAATAGTAATACAATTCAAGATTCAGAAAGCTAAGGCATAATTACCCACTTAATTAACACAGTTACCACAAGAAGGGGATGAACAAATATGTAACATATTGAAATAATATCCTCCAAATACTTTGAAAGACACTGACTGGCATCTGGAATAGAATGATCACTTACACAAATAATTCTCAGCCGTATATATCTGAAACCTGTCACCTACCACCTTTAGTAAGGTGGAATATTTTAACCTCTCTTATAGAATAATGTTACCCAATAAAAACATATACACTACATTATGAACCATTCAAATTTGTTTATTTAAAGACGTAAGTTTCACACACAACCTCTATTTTGTACCTATTCTATTGTCTCTGAGGAAAAAGAACTATACTAAAATCAATTAGCAACTAGTCTTGTTCTTTTGACTGTCTGAGAATTGTGCTAACTTCTGTTTTCAAACATGAATATGTAAATTTACATAGCAACTAAGGTTTTATTAATAAATTCATATACTTACTGAGTTGTGATGTCTATGATTTATTCTACCACATTAAATAATGTCCCATGACTTATAAACAATATTTACTTCATTTTTACATCAGTCCATATATTTACAAGATTTGTCACTTACAGTAATTCTCATATCCATTAAGATCTGAGGTATGAGCTAATTTACTACATTCTATGTTTACATAATGTCTTCCAGAATAACTATTTTGCTTATACATCCTGGACAGAGTTCCTTCCAAAGTCAATAAATAAGATTTCTATGAAGCATGAGTTCACTGATGAGGAGTGAACAATCAGTAAAAGCCTTGACACATTATTTACATGTGTAGGCTTCCTCAGTACAAATTCTCTGCTATCAATAAAACATGAAGAAGAGTTACGAGAGGTGCAACACTATTTGAACTTGTAGGCTTTCTTTCATGCATGATTTTTTTACATTGTATTTATATACAGAACACTTAGTAGTCACCTTTTTTCATTTCTAGTTTCTTACTAGTATGAGTTTTTGGAGCTAGGTGTTAAACTATTACTAAAGGCCTTGCCAAATTCCTTGAATTTCTAGGGTTTCAATTCCAATATGAATTCGTTGATGTCGAATAAGGCTTGAGCTATTATTAAAAGCTTTACTACATTCTTTGCATGCATAGGGTTTCTCTCCAGTATGAATTCTTTGATGTTTAATTAGAGCTGAATGATTATTAAATGCTTTATTACATTCCTTGCATTTATATGGTTTTTCTCCAGTATGAATTCTCTGGTGTTGAGTGAAGGTTGAATAAATGCTAAAAGCTTTGCCACATTCTTCACATGTGTATGGTTTCTCACCAGTATGGATTCTCTGATGCTTCCTCAGATATGAAGAACAGATAAATGCCTGGCCACACTCCTCACATTTGTAGGGTTTTTCTCCAGTATGAATTCTTTGGTGTAGAATAAGACACGAAGATTTAGCAAAGGCTTTCCCACATTCTTTGCATGTGTAGGGTTTCTCTCCAGTATGAAGTCTCTGATGATACTTAAAATATGATGAACACCTAAAGGCCTTGCCACATTCTTTGCATTTGTATGGTTTCTCTCCAGTGTGAATTCTTTGGTGTACAAGAAGGCTTGAAGAATTAACAAAGGCTTTGCCACATTCTTTGCACGTGTAAGGTTTCTCTCCAGTATGGAATCTCTGATGATTCCTAAGGTATGAAGATGACCTAAAGGTTTTGTCACATTCTTTGCACGTGTAGGATTTTCCTCCAGTATGAAATCTCTGGTGATACTTAAGGTATGAGGAGCAGCTGAAGGCTTTACCACAGTCTTTGCACTCATAGAGTTTCTCAATAGCATGAATCTTCTGATGCTTATGTAGGTATGAAGAACAGATAAACGTCTGGCCACACTCTTCACATTTATAAGGTTTCTCTCCACTGTGAATTCTTCCATGCTGGTTAAGGTGAGAAGAACAGTTAAAGGCCTTGCCACATTCTTTGCATTTGTAGGGTTTCTCTCCTGTATGAATTCTCTGGTGTTGAGAGAGTGATGACCGAAAAATAAAAGCCTTGCCACAATCTGCACATTTATACGGTTTTTCTCCGGTATGAATTTTCTGGTGCCGAGAAAGGGCTGAGCAATTATAAAAGGCTTTGCCACATTCTTCACATTTATAGGGTTTCTCTCCACTATGAATTCTTTGGTGTTGGGTAAGAGCTGAACAGTTATTAAAGGCTTTGCCACATTCCTCACATATGTAGCGTTTCTCCCCAGTGTGAATTCTACGGTGTTGGTTAAGACTCGAAGAACAGTTAAAAGCTTTGCTACATTCTTTACATTTGTAGGGTTTCTTTCCAGTATGAATAATTCGGTGCTGTTTAAGATGTGAAGAACAGTTAAAGGCCTTACCACATTCTTCACATTTGTAGGGTTTTTCTCCAGTATGAATTCTCTGGTGCTGAGAAAGTGATGTGGGAAAATTAAACGTCTTGCCACATTGTGCACACCTATAGGGTCTTTCTCCAGTATGGATTCTTTGGTGTCGAGTACGGGCTGAGCAATTGTTAAACGCCTTGCCACATTCGTCACACTTGTATGGTCTCTCTCCAGTATGGATTCTTTGGTGCTGAGTAAGAGCTGAAGAATTATTAAAGGCTTTGCCACATTCACATTTATAGGGTTTCTCCCCAGTGTGAATTCTATGGTGTTGGTTAAGGCTTGAAGAACATGTAAAAGCTTTGCCACATTCTTTACATTTGTAGGGTTTCTCCCCAGTATGAGTTCTATGGTGTTTATACAGTGTTGATCGAACATTAAAGGACTTGCCACATTCATCACACGTGTAAAGTTTTGCTCCAGGATGTATTTTATGGTGTTGAATAAGAAGTGAGTTCCAAGGAAAGGTCTTACCACACTCTTTAAATATATAAGGTTTACTTCCTGTAGAGTAAAGATGGACATATCAGTAAAAGATTAATCACATAGCTATAATTATAGTGTATCTTTCATATGAATACTTACACCCCAAGATACAGTTCTGATACAGTTCTAAATGCAATTTACTCTCATATTTTTTTTTTTTTTTTTTTTTTTTTTAAAAATTTTAAATAAAAAAAAAAAAGAAAGATATTAAAAAAAAAAAAAAAAAAAAAAAAACAAAAAAAAAAAAAATGTTTGTGTTTTTTTTGAGGAACTTAATTTAGACAAAAAAAAAAAAAAAAACAGATAATAACACAAACTTCCACTGAAAACAGTGGAACATTATTCAAAAATTTAAAAGTACTTTAAAGCCAGGAAAATGGCTCTGAGGATAAAGGCATCTGATTCCAAAAGGCCCATATGGTAGAAGAAGCAAACTAATTCCTACAAGTTGTTTTCTGTACTTCATATATGAACCGGAAACCCTTAGTAGTCCCATATGCGAGTGCGAGCATATGGACACACACATTTTAGATAAATAGTAATGGAATATTTATGAAAGGACAATTCTGAAGGGCAATATGCTAAATGAAATAAACCCATTATAAAAAGGCAAATATCTGATTAAAAATACATGAAAAATTCTAAAATAGAAAACTTTGTAGAACAAAGATTTCAACTGCGACTAAATGAGATGGCCCCAAAATAATTAATTAATTTTCCTAAGAATATGTTTATTTTGAAGGCTGAACTGTTTCTGAAAGATTTGTGGCATATAATTTGAATGGGCAGAACAATGTCCAAATACTGAAGACAGTAAATTTCATGTTATATGTTTTTTATTGTTAGTTAAAAAAAAAAAAAACTAGATGCTGTTGAATGGTTTTTAAAATTTCAAGTTTAATTTTAAATCACAGAAGTTTCAGTAGAGGCAACATATTTATCAATTGTTTATGAAATGATAATAACTTCAGAAATATTCATTTAGCAGTATAAAATAACTATTAAGTAACCAATGAGGAATACATACACCATGAAAACAGAACTAATATTCAATAAATAAAAGTGAGATCAATTTAATTGGAACTGGTCATTCCAATTAAAAACTCGACATTTTATTATCTTACACTGTCTTAAAGAGCCACAACTAAAAACTGTCATTCTAATCATAATGTAAAAGTTACATCTAACAATATTAGCAACAGACATGAGGGAGGTCTATACAAAAATAAAACACAGAAAATGGAATTGCAAATTAAGATAAATTCTCAACAAATATTGGTGGGCTACTAAAAATACTCTTGTACCTGTACATAAGTTTTTTCTATCACATATAAAACAATGTATCATAAGTCATTGGCAATCAGTGTGTGGCAGAAAAATTCACAGAAATATATTATAGGGCTGGAGAGATGGCTCAGTGGTTAAGAGCACCGGACTGCTCTTCCAGAGGTCATGAATTCAATTCCCAGCAACCACATGGTGGCTCACAACCATCTGTAAAGAGATCTGATGCTCTCTTCTGGTGTATCTGAAGACAGCTACAGTGTACTTATATATAATAAATAAATAAATCTTTAAAAAAAAAAAGAAATACATTATAATTCATAAGAGGAGTCTGCTGAGACAACTTTAAATACTGAGGTTGTAAATGTAATTAGAAAAACTTATTTGGAGAGAGTGGGACGTCTGCCCAAGAGTCTCTTCGTTTGTGGTGTTGACCAGCCCGGACCGAATTTAAAATGGGTGATGTTGAAAAAGGCAAGAAGATTTTTGTTCAAAAGTGTGCCCAGTGCCACACTGTGGAAAAAGGAGGCAAGCATAAGACTGGACCAAACCTCCATGGTCTGTTTGGGCGGAAGACAGGCCAGGCTGCTGGATTCTCTTACACAGATGCCAACAAGAACAAAGGTATCACCTGGGGAGAGGATACCCTGATGGAGTATTTGGAAAATCCCAAAAAGTACATCCCTGGAACAAAAATGATCTTCGCTGGAATTAAGAAGAAGGGAAAGGACCCTAATAGCTTATCTTAAAAAAGGCTACTAATGAATAATTCCACTGCCTTATTTATTACAAAACAAATGTCTCATGGCTTTTAATGTATACCATAATTTAATTCATACACCAAATTCAGATCATGAATGGCTAACAATGTTTTTGTTGGACAGCCCTGATTTAAGTTAAACTGACTTGCTATAAAGTGGATATGATCTTTTTTAAAGTAACACTTCCAATTGTATACATGTTATCACTGCTTTCCCTTTCTCAAGATAAGATTGGACTTAATTAGTAATGTTTTACTTTCCATAAATATGGGGGTGTCGCCTCAAACCTATTGAATGGTTTTATACTTAGATTTATATAACTGGGTATATGAATATGTTTAAATCCTGGGAAAATTCTGTCACTGTCTCAGAAACAAGAAGACTCACCCGTGCTTCAGCGTGTGTTCACTGGCCTCTGACAGGCAATGCTAAACACCAGGACGGAACTATTCTTGACAATGCTGTTTTAATTAGAATTCCCTACATCAATGATGTTCCCTTTCACCACTGAAAGGCATTACTGTGGTTTATGTATATCAAATAAAGAGTATTTAACACTTCTTTATAGTTGATCTACAAGTTAAAATGCTTTTAAGAACAAGTTAGGCCTTTTAAATCTTCTCTTATCTAAGACTAAGCTGTAATTCAGAATTGTCCTTAAATGCCCATTTGGAAAGTCATAACTGGAATTTCTGTTCATGCCTGATTGGGAGTGGTACTCTTTTCTAACTTACTAGATGGAAAGATGAAAATAAAGGAGATAGTTTGTAAGTTATCAACAGTCAGAAGATAATTAAATCAATCACAAATCAAAAAAAAAAAAAAAAAGAAAAACTTATTTGTAGTGATACTGTTCTATGAAGCCTTGACAAATAGGTCATTATAACTGTGTACAAGTTTCTGAGAGATAGGGAATAATGGTAATCCAAAATGATGTCTACTCTAACCTACTAAAGGACACTCTAGTCACTGTATATGCATTCAGACATCACTGGAGAGCAAGGAGAGATTTGAGGAAATAAAAGCATTATAAAAATCGATCATAAAGTGACCTATAGTTTAAGAGATAATTGTTGAGGTTTGGTCTATTACTATGTATTACAATGCTAAAATTTATACCCAAAGTTCTAGACCAGCCAAGGAGTCTCATATTTACAAGCTTTTGTTTTGCAAACCTGGTTCCTTGATTTAAAACTATTGGTTAAATGAAATTGGCTATAGTCAGTTACTGGAGGGATTTGAGACAGGTGGGTTTGCAGTGACCTGGTTAGAGGAGAGATTGGGGAGAGGGAGAAGGAGGAAGGAGAGATAAAGGAAGCCGCCATGATGGAAGATAGACCATGAGCACATGGACAGGAGAAATAGCAAGTATTGGTAAGGTAGCCAGAGCAGCAGTTACAAGAGTAGATTAAGGGGTACCCACCGGTAATTGGGGATAAACTTAAACTGGTGGTGCAGTTTTGGTACGCATGGTAAATTAGATAAGAAAAAAGAGTGGGGGATTGTTGAGGTTCAGTCTATTGTTATGTATCACAATGGTAAATTATATACCTACCAGTGACTTCTCATGTTTACAAGCTTCGGTTGTGCAAATCTTGTTCCTTGATTTAAAACTACTGGTTAAATAAAATTGGCTACAGCCACTTATTGGAGGGATTAGAGGTAGGCAGGTTTGGAGTGACCTGTTTGGAGGAGAAACCTGGAAAACCTTGAGGAAAATAAGGTTGGAGAAGGGAGAGAAAGAAAGTCCCTCCTTTTCCTTATATACACAATGTGGCCCTATTGGCTGGCCAATTGGGTTGAGAGCAGCCAAAATAAGACACAGTAAGTAATAACTCAGGGTTATTAGTAGGAAGGTAGATTCTAATATCCTGGAGTGTAGATAGATATCTACCAGCTTTTGTGCTGTTTAAGGCTTACTATAAATATAAAAGTTTTATGTGTCTTTTATCTGGGAACTGAATGATCAAGGCCAGGCAGAAATCCCTCATCGGGATTAAAATTTCTACAAAGATAATAAATGAAGCTTTTTTTTGTTTGCTTCAGCTGCTGTTTGACACTCAGGTGGGGACTATAGCAACAGGCCTGAAGAAACTGCAGAATACAAGGTGGAGAGTGGAGTGTCTGCAGTGACAGCAGTGGAGTGCACAAGGAGGGGCGGGGAGGCCAAAGCTGTTGGGAAAGCACATCAGGGCCAGGGCCAAAAGTCATCCACACTGGAACCCTGGACCCACGCCCTCAGCCCCTGCTCTTGCTGTCTCCTGGCTCCAGGCTAGGGCTGGGAATTCTGTGGACAACTTTCTACAGGAGCAAAGAACACAGAGATGCTGCTGCCCTTCTGTGATAAAGTTAGAGGTTCTCCAATCCTGTATTCTACCTTCACCCCTGGATCAGGCAGGGCCATGAAAGATAGCTGGGCTCTACTGCATGTTTCAGAGGCATTACTTTTCCCTGGTGTCCCAGCCCATCGGCTTCACACTATGGCCCAGAGTGAGCACTACAAGAACTGCTGGCCTAATGGATAGGCTAGGGGAGGGGACAGGACAGGGGCTAGAAGAGGGGTTCCACTATACGCACAGTGTTGGTGAAGCCAGAGCCGGGGCACTACCCGGTCAGGTCAATGGCCACATCTCCCTTCTTGAAGAAGCCTTGGGCCTTGCCAACATCCATGGCCAAGTTTACATGAAGGTCAACATCCTCAGCCCAGCATCCTGTACAGCATCCATTTTCCCCTGATTCCCTAATCTATCCAGTCTTTCATGCCTGCCTCTCTGGACCTCTCAGTTTTGTGCTCTGATTTACTCATTCCCACATACCTGGGTACACAGCTACTGTTGCTGGTTCCTTCACATTCCAGGGTTCTTTTCTCTGCTCGAGGCATGTGACCAAGTACGGCTTAGAGAAAGCAAGACCTGTTAGAAGGAAAGGCAAACATGATGGTTGTATGTTGTTCTCTAGGACTGACATATATTATTACTATTGTGTTTATAAGGAAAAAGAAAATAGACGAAAAGGTGGCAGGATGTAACTTTTTAAAATGTTTCCTTATAGGTCTATCTCATACTTGGAGCTTTACCTCAAGAGAAAAAGAAATCAAAGCTGAAGGGTAAAATATTTTGTTTTAAGCTGTATTCTCCACACTTGATGTCTCAATTTCTAAAATTCCAAACAGAAGGAAGAGTCATACTATCAAAACAATAAAGCTAAAAACACAGTGAGAACTGTGACTAATTCATCCACTCACCACAGCTATGACTCCCACTAAATTTTCCTTAAGAGCGGGAATCTGACTATGTGAAAGGAGTTGGGAGGATTTCCTTTTGTACTTTATGGAATAATTTAAGAAATATTACTCTTGGCAGATCCCTGCCCGCAGCAGCTCTCTGCTCCCAAACCCCGTGGGAAAGAGACCTCACCGCCTAGACAGGTGGGCACTCCTGAGACTGCAGAGCGGAAGAGACCACCAACACTGCCCACCCCTGCCCACATCCCTGGCCCAAGAGGAAACTGTATACGGCCTCTGGGTTCCCGTAGAGGAGGGCCCAGGAGCAGCAGGTCCACTGCGTCTGAGACACCGCCGGAACCTGAAGGGACCGACCGGATAAACAGTTCTCTGCACCCAAATCCCGTGGGAGGGAGAGCTAAACCTTCAGAGAGGCGGACACGCCTGGGAAACCAGAAGAGACTGCACTCTGCCCACATTACTGATTCCAGAGGAAAACACCAAACGCCATCTGGAACCCTGGTGCACGGAAGCTCCCGGAAAGGGCGGCACAGATCTTCCTGGTTGCTGCCACCACGGAGAGCTCAAAAGCAACACCCCACGAGCAAACTTGAGCCTCGGAACCACAGGTAAGACAAACCTTCCTACTCCAAGTGACCTGCCTAGTGAACTCAGGCCCACAGGAACAGCTGAAGACCTGTAGATAGGAAAAACTACACGCCTGAAAGCAGAACACTCTGTCCCCATAACTGGCTGAAAGAAAACAGGAAAATAGGTCTATAGCACTCCTGACACACAGGCTTATAGGACAGTCTAGCCACTGTCAGAAATAGCAGAACAAAGTAACACTAGAGATAATCTGATGACGAGAGGCAAGCGCAGGAACCCAAGCAACAGAAACCAAGACTACATGGCATCATCGGAGCCCAATTATCCCACCAAAACAAACAGGGAATATCCAAACACACCAGAAAAGCAAGACCTAGATTTAAAATCACATTTGATCAAGATGCTGGAGGACTTCAAGAAAGACGTGAAGAACTCCCTTAGAGAAACACAGGAAAACATAAACAAGTAGAAGCCTACAGAGAGGAATCACAAAAATCCCTGAAAGAATTCCAGGAAAACACAATCAAACAGTTGAAGGAATTAAAAATGGAAATAGAAGCAATCAAGAAAGAACACATGGAAACAACCCTGGATATAGGGTCATCCTCTGTTACATATACGGATGGAGCCATAGGCCCATCCCTGTGTTCTCTTGGGATGGTGGTTTAGTCCCTGAGAGCTCTGGGAGGTCTGGCTGGTTGATACTGCTGTTCTTCTTATGGGGTTGCAAACCCTTTCAGTTACTTCAGGTCCCCATTCTCAGTTCAATGGTTAACTGAAAGCATCCACCTCTGTATTTGTAAGGCTTTGGCAGAGCCTCTCAGGAGACAGCAATATCAGGCTCTTGTCAGCATGCACTTCTTGGCATCAACAATATTGTCTGGGTTTGGTGGCTGTATGTATATGGGATAGATCACCAGGCAGGGCAGTCTCTGGATGGCCTTTCCTTCAGTCTCTGTTCCACATGTTGTCTCCATATTTCCTATGAGTATTTTTGTTTCCCTTCTAAAAAGGATTGAAGCATCTACACTTTGGTCTTCCTTCTTCTTGAGCTTCATGTAGTTTGTGAATTGTATCATGTGTATTCTGAACTTTGGCTAATATCCACTTATCAGTGAGTACATACCATGTGTGTTCTTTTGTGATTGGGTTATTTCACTCAGGATGATGTTTTCAAGTTCCATCCATTTGCCTAAGAATTTCATGAAGTCATTATTTTTGATAGCTGAGTAGTACTCCACTGTGTAAATGTACCATATTTTCTGTATCCATTCCTCTGTTGAGGGACATCTGGGTTCTTTCCAGCTTCTGGGTATTATAAATAAGGCTGCTATGAACATAGTGGACCATGTGTCTTTGTTGTATGTTGGAGCATCTTTTGGTTATATATCCAGGAATGTTATAGCTGGGTCCTCAGGTAGTTCAATGTCCAATTTTCTGAGGAACTGCCAGACTGATTTCCAGAGTGGTTTTACCAGCTTGCAATCCAACCAACAATGGAGGAGTGCTCCTCTTTCTCCACAACCTTGCCAGCATCTGTTGTCACCTGAGTTTTTTATCTTAGCCATTCTGACTGCTGTGAGGTGGAATCTCAGGATTGTTTTGATTTGCATTTCCCTGGCTGTTTTTTTTTTAAGTGTTTGTTATCATCAATTATCAGAAGAAACAGTAGATTAAAACTACTGTGAGATGGCATCTCAGTCTAATTGAGAAGTCTATCAACAGGAGATCAAATGACAAATTTCGGCAGGTATGTACAGAAAGAACACACTGGATAATAAAATGGATAATAAAAACATGTTAAATATACACACACAATGGAATTTTATTCGGATAAAAAGAAAAATGAAATTGTGCAATTTTCAGGTAAATGGATGAGTAAGGTAAATGAAAGTGAGAAAGAAAAATGTCTAACATTCCTCTCATGTGTGGATCTTAGAGAGGACTGAAGGTTAGAGAGGGGCCATTGGAAAAGGAATACCTGACCAAAAGATAATGAATGGTACAATATAGATGATATTACAGCCAGGCAATACAGGGAGTTGAAAGACTTAAGTGAAGATGGATGGGAGCAAGACCTGGGAGACCGGATTAGCAAAAAATAAGGATAAAAAAGCTGTACAGAATCCTATTGCTTTGTAAACTAATTTAAATTAGAATTTGAAGGTTTAATGGAATATATCCTGCACGTGTAGATACTACTCTTCTCAAACGATATAGGGTATTTGTTTGTTTATTTTTGTTTTTAAATTCCAGCACAATAGTAGAATATGGATTTTGCTCAGGGAATTCCAGAAACTACCAAAGCAATGTAAATTTTTTCCATTCCTTTTGGTAGCCCAAAAGATTATACCATAAAGACCCCATAGCTGAAGACATTGTCCTCCTCTAGGACAATGAGGCATCAAGTTTTAACAGAGCTGGAAGATTTCTTCTGGCTGGCCAGCTTTTACAGGCTGGGAGGTTATGTGGAAGCTGCTTGGCTAGAAAAGTAAGCATCTATGAGCCCTGGACACTCTAATACCAACCTACCAGGAAAGACATGTCCACTGTGCACCCTGGACACTCTAATACCAACCTACCAGGAAAGACATGTCCACTGTGCACCCTGGACACTCTAATACCAACCTACCAGGCAAGACACACCCACTGTGCACCCTGGACACTCTAATACCAACCTACTAGGCAAGGCATGCCCACTGGCAGAAATGTGCCATGACCATTATGTGATAAGCAATCACTCATGCATGGTACTGGAAAACTGCCTAAAAGTCTATGTTGGGGGTTCATAGGCCCTCCAGAAATTGCTGTACAATATGCACATGATGTCAAACTGACCTCTAAATATTTGTGTTTATACACATACATTTATGTTGTTCTCAGTGTTAACTGGAGCAACTGTGGCTTATAGTTGGTAATAGCGAATATAGAGACATGATCATAACTGGTCAAAGTACTATGAATAGGTGACTACTGAGTGATCAACCCTCAATGAGCATCTGCAACAATCCTAAGGCTCAGTAAACATCATGGCGGAGGAACTGGTAAAAAAAAATCTAAGAGTTGAAAAATTGTACTATTGAGTACTCTCTTTTAGATAGTGCATGTTTATGGGACACATACATTCAAATCAACAAAGATCACTCACACAGGACTTTCACTACCAACATCCCATCATGAGTTGGGGAGAGGCTCAAAATTCCCTCTCTACTCCCCAAGGAGGTCAAGATTGTTAGTGTTTGTGAGGAGGAAGGAGACATATTTCTGTGTGGTTTAGTCAACTGGCAAATTGCCATGCTTAAGTAAGCAACCCCCTACCCATTCTCAGGTGGCCAACCTTAAACAAATGCAGTGGACCAGAACAAAAATACATCAGAGGATAAGACTGATTATAGTCAATGTACATTACATAAATGTGTAAAATTGTGAATAATTATTATAACACAAGAATCTGAAATATAGTGTTAGAAAATGCTAACTTCCCAGAGTCCTTTCTAGTCTACAAATGGAGGAAGGTGCCATGTTTATAGTAAATTAAGAACTCACAATGGGACCAACCACCTCCTCTGAAAGCATACTCAATAGTATAAATTTTATACCAAACCCTGTGTTACATTTCCTGCTCTACAACTCTACTTGATTTCCTGAAAGCCTGTAGTCATCAGGATCCCCAGGTAAGCCCGTCCCTCCCCCAACTCCTCTGAAAGCACACCCAGCAGCAGCATTACCTGCACCCCATGCCCTGTACTGCACAACTCTGCCTTCATTCTTGGAGGCCAATCAGGTATGACCCTTCTCCAAGCCCTTGCTAGTCTACCATATCCCCTTAAAACACACCAAACATCCTTAAACTGTACCCCAAACCCTTGGACTCCATTTTCCAGGCCACAACTCTACCTTTATCCCAGACACTGAATACAGAAGGGACTCTAGGACACATTGGTGCTAGGAACCTCAGAGGCAAGATTAGCACCCCAAACTGCAGAAGTCATGAGGTCACAAAATCCCCAGGGAAGATACTCTACTAGACCTGAAGACTTGCTAGTCAACCAAAACCCCAGGCCACTCAGGCCAGAAGACAGAGAGAAAACAGAAACCAAGGGAAAAACACATTCAAAAATCTACCCATCCAACAAAGGTTGAGCTCAGAAATTAATAGCTAACCTATAATAACCACGAAACCTAGAGGGATAAAGGCCAGCATAAGGACAGAATCAACAACAGCCATGGCAATGTGGCAACACCAGAGCCCAGCTATCCACTTATATCATATATCCTGGATAATCTAATACTGCTGAACTACAAGAAAATGACCTTAAATCCAACTTTATAAAGATGATACAGGCATTTAAAGAGGAAATGAACAAATCCCTTAAAAAAATAATAAAATTTCAAAAATGTGAAGGAGCCCTCAATTGGCAGGTTCCCTGCAGTCCAGACACCACCCAGATCTGAAGGGACCCGATCAAAAGCTCCCTGCACCCAGTGGGGCAGACACAACTGGGAAGCCAGAAGAGACTACACTCTGCCCACATTTCTGACTCCAGAGGAAAACACCTAACGCCATCTGGGACCCCGGTGCATAGGGCCCCAGGAAAAGGCAGCACAGGCCCTCCTAGATGGCACTCTAACAGAGAGCTCAAAAGCAGCCCACCACAAGCAACTTCACCTGAGGGACCACAGTAAGACCAACATTTCTGCTCAAAGCGACCTGCCTGGTGGACTCATGACACAGGCCCAAAGGAAGAGCTGAAGTCCAGTAGAAAGGAAAGACTACATGCCCGAAAGCAGAACACTATATTCCCATAACTGGCTCAAAGAAAACAGGAAAACAGGTCTCCAGCACTCCTGACACACAGGCCTATAGGACGGTCTAGCCACTGTCAGAAATAGCAGAACAAGGTAAAACCAGAGACAACACGATGGCAAGAAGCAAGCGCAGGAACCCAAGCAACAGAAACCAAGACTACATGGCATCATCAGAGCCCAATTCTCCCATCAAAGCAAACATTAAATATCCAAACACACTAGAAAAGCAAGACCTAGATTTAAAATCAAATTTGATCATGATGCTGGAGGACTTCTAGAAAGACATGAAGAACTCCCTTAGAGAAATGGAGGAAAACATGAATAAACAAGTAGAGGCCTATGGAGAGGAATCACAAAAATCCCTGAAAGAATTCCAGGAAAAAAACAATCAAACAGGTGAAGGAATTAAAAATGGAAATAGAAGCAATAAAGAAAGCACAAAGGGAGACGACCCTGGATATAGAAAACCAAAAGAAGAGACAAGGAGCCGGAGATACAAGCATCACCAACAGAATACAAGAGATAGAAGAGAGAATCTCAGGAGCAGAAGATTCCATAGAAATCATCAACACAACGGTCAAAGATA